>NW_024415348.1:0-3572 GCF_014898765.1 Herpailurus yagouaroundi | reverse complement strand
CATTATGTTGATCGTATCTAAGAATCATAATGAAAGCTTAATCACATCAAAAAAGACTATAATGACCTAATATGGCCCTAGTCTTTTTTGTACAAATACCTACTTCATACGGATGATGAAACTGAAACCAATACCATGGTAACCGTCATATTACTTGCTATTAAAATAAAATTTTAAGACACCACCAAAAATTAAGTCAGGGCTATAATTCCTATACAGAACAGGTTTCGTCCAGCAGGCCAAAGATGGTTACCGTCAGAACATCCTCCTTGAATGACTGGCCCTTGGTTGTTCCCTGGGATCTTGGATTTAAGGAGGGTTCTCACCGTTCCCTACCTGGTCAAGAGTGGCTCACTGTGCCTAAGTGCTGGTACAATCAATGTGCTTAAGGCCATACACTTGATTTCCTTCTGGAAACCTGGAACTTTGGGACATGCTAAGGAGAAGATGCCTATGTGATTAGCATTTGATGAAAACCTCGGGCACTGAGTATCCATAAGCCTCGTACCGGCAGACAACATTTCACTTGCGCTGTCCTAATTTCATGCTGGAGGAATTAAGCACATCCTGCTAACTCCATAGAGAAAGGATTCCCGGAAGCCTGCGCTTGGTCTCCTCTGGACTTCACCCCATGCACCTTTTCTCTGTGCTGATTGGCCTTTCTAGCCTGTCCCCATACCAAACCACAGGCATGCATGAGTACAACTATATGCTGAGTCCTGTGAGCTCTTCTGGTGAATAATCAAATCTGGGTGTCGTTGGGGTGCCTCTAACACAACTGCGTTATATGAAACTTTTGTTATTTGGGTTGATGTCTAACACGTGGTTAGTCAGAAGGTTATGTCACAGAATACTTTTCCTGGAAACTCTCTTTCTTGGTATTTGCCTGGAAAATTCCTACATTCCTATATATCCATTTGAAGAAAGTTTAAGAGGAATAGACGAAATCATGATCTCAGAAAGTGTGAAACAAGCAACAATCCTAGAAGTAACAGGGATCGTTCTAGAAAAAACAGAACTATCAGACCCAGTATAAAAACATACTACCGATTATATTTTTTGTTTCTTTTCCTTAATTTCTTAGAAAATTAAAAATATAGTTCACCTATTAAAGGCAGTTATTGCCAAAATAATCAAAAAGTCATAATTACTGTGTCCAAATTATCAAGGGAATTACCCACTCCATCCTGAAAAGCGCAGATTTGAGCATTAAAGATCAATAGGACCCATTTGGGGGAAGGCAAAGTGAGTTATCTTATATATAACTGGTTCAAAACTTGGTATGCCAATTGGCCGTATATTCTTGTTAAGTCACAGCTTACCAATTTCTGAAAAAAATATTAAAGCAGTTCACTTTAAAACTGTACCCTACAAAAATTTCTACCTGACAATCCAGAAAATGCTTTCAATCCTGACAGAACATCATCACTGACACTATCACTATCACTGTGTGTACAGGTAGAAAGTCGTTTTGCCTAAGAAACTCATAAAGATGACACAAACTTGAGATTAGGTAGCCCAATGCCTTAGAAGGAAATATACATATATGTTCAACATGCATATGGTGGAAATGTATTCTAATAGTAGTAGATTCCAAGACAATTTTCCTTAGAGCTTTCTTTAGGGATCCAATTCAGAAAGGCAGACTAAAAGGAGAGATATCAGAAGAAGGACAATCACAAGAAAATAAAGAGTGACAGCACTAACAAAATACAGTCAGGTACTCAAACATAACAAAAAAGACACAAGCAAAAGTAATCCCGTATTGACTTTTGTACTGACATCACTAGAATTCCCAAACTACTGAGAACTAGTAGATTCAGCGCATCACCTGACATTTTCTCCTTGTTATGATATTAGTTTTCTGCAATAACATATTGACACGAGGTCAGTTTCTCCAGTCTGCTGCTCTGGAAACTATTTCTTTTTTTTTTTTTTTTTTTTTTATATATGAAATTTATTGTCAAATTGGTTTCCATACACCACCCAGTGCTCATCCCAAAAGGTGCCCTCCTCAATACCCATCACCCACCCTCTCCTCCCTCCCACCCCCCATCAACCCTCAGTTTGCTCTCAGTTCTCAACAGTCTCTTATGCTTTGGCTCTCTCCCACTCTAACCTCTTTTTTTTTTTTTTTCCTTCCCCTCCCCCATGGGTTCCTGTTAAGTTTCTCAGGATCCATATAAGAGTGAAACCATATGGTATCTGTCTTTCTCTGTGTGGCTTATTTCACTTAGCATCACACTCTCCAGTTCCATCCACGTTGCTACAAAAGGCCATATTTCATTTTTTCTCATTGCCACGTAGTATTCCATAGTGTATATAAACCACAATTTCTTTATCCATTCATCAGTTGATGGACATTTAGGCTCTTTCCATAATTTGGCTATTGTTGAGAGTGCTGCTATGAACATTGGGGTACAAGTGCCCCTATGCATCAGTACTCCTGTGTCCCTTGGATAAATTCCTAGCAGTGCTATTGCTGGGTCATAGGGTAGGTCTATTTTTAATTTTCTGAGGAACCTCCACACTGCTTTCCAGAGTGGCTGCACCAATTTGCATGGAAACTATTTCTGATCAAAACTTAAAGCTATTAAAAATACAGCTGTCTCGGGATTCCATTCCAGAGACAGGGCCTGACAGTGGCTTCCAGCTGTTGCTGCCAGATTTTTGTCCCAGTATTCATCCAGAAGAGTTCATCAAGGACTTGAGGAAAACCTCAAGTCCTCCCACAAGACGCAGGTAAGAACGACAACACTTTTCCTCACACTTGACTCTTAGGTTTTGACAGTTATGGAAAAATGCTGGGCAAGTATACTCACCAGGCTAGATCATTTTCCCTTGACCCTGCCTGGGTAGGTGTTGCATTTACAAAAAGTTAGATAGGACCTTAGTTGATATGCTTTTTTCCATATTTGGACGCCGAAAGCACCAATCACATAAATAAAAGGCCTTACAACTCACAAATTGTTCTTTGGAAAGGTTCCCACCAGAGAACTTTTCAAAGTTAAATCCAACTTTCTTTGTAGTAATTTGATCAAATACTCCTCCTTGAAATTTTAAAAAATTTTCTCCACATCACTTCCTCTAATTCCTCGCCTACTTTTTCCCTAGCACTCCTCAGTCTTCTTTACTAACTGCCATTCTTCCATCCATCCTCTCTAAATTGGTATTCCCAGGGTTTGTTCACTGGCCTTCTCATTCTCCATGTTCTCCATCATGGACAAGCTCAATCTTTATCCAAGCTATGACTCTGCCTAATAATTCTAAGCAGATTATTTCAAATCTGCACCTCCAATCTTGAAGGTCTATCTCCAGCTGGAAACTCCTATTATTCAATTATCCAAATACTGAGAATATCCTACATGGATATTCCATCAAAGTCAACCTATACAGAAAACTACTGGTCTTCCTCATTCCTGCTGCTCTCCTCTGTTCATCTGATAAAGTCCTACTCATTCTTCATGTCCAATTTAAACGCTGGCGCACAACCTGGAAACCTCTGAATCTTCTGAGAGTTCTCTCTCACCCCCTAACTTTTTATATTCAGGAATCACAAACTCATATTAACT
>NW_024415347.1:0-1229 GCF_014898765.1 Herpailurus yagouaroundi | reverse complement strand
AAATCTCCAAGTGCTGGAAAGGGGCCTGTTTTAGGGTGTGTTATTAAGAGAAATTGGTCTCAGGTGACGGCAGAGCTGAGGCCTTCAGGGCGAGGGGACCGTGGAGCTTTGCTGGCGGGCGGTGATGCCGAAAGTTTGGCTGGGCAGCGGGGAGAGGGGAGGCCCGAGCCAAAGATGCTGGAGACAGCCCTCAGCTTGATTTTATCTCAAGAGCGGTGGGAAGCCGGTACAGGGTCTTAAGCAGAGTGATGTGACTGTTCCTGCTTGCTCTTGCCAACGGCAGGTTGGAAAGCTTGTCTGCTACCTAAGGCATCCTCAGTAGTACGCCCTCCAGTCCTCCCTATAAGTCCCTGATGGCCCTTTCTTGCTTGGTGGTTCATGAAGGGCCTCCCCTGTGCCTCGCAGGGTGGGGACTCCTGAGTTGACGTCCGTGTCCCCACTCTTTCAAGCTACCAGAAATCCACAGTTGGTGCCCTGAGTGTTGCGCACTGACACCCATAACACAGTGGTGTGCTAAGTGCTGCGTGGGGGGGGGGGGGGGGGGGGCCGGCCGCGACCCAGAACCACCATCCTGGGGTCTGGTCCCCGCTCCAGTGCTTCCTTGACCAGGCTTCCCTTTCTCTTTCTTTTTTTCTCCCCCCAGACTCTCTGGGGCCCACTTTCTCACGTGTAAAATGAAGACACTTAAACTGGCTTCTTAGAGCCATTCTGAGGGTTAAATGCACTGACATAGGATGGCAGGAAACCCGAGTGCTGAACCAGGCATCATATGGGATGGGCACCCCGTCGAATGCTTGTGAGCCTCCACACATGGTGAGTGTTGCCATTCTGGGTTCCCGAGTCTGGTCATCACCTGGCAGGGCTTGGGGACCGGGTCAAGACGGAGGACGGTGAGAGAATCACCATGAGTGTCCAGCATCATCTCATGATGTTGGGGAGGCATCGCTGGAGGGATGTCAGTTCTTTCTGGAATTATTTCTGGAGACCCTCTGTGGGGGTCAGTTGGGAGCCCATTCATTAGCCCCAACGGTTCAAGCTCTGAACCCTAGTTAGAGCCCAAACCTCTAGAGTTGTGAGCCTGGTCCCTGCCAGTTCCCTCCTAGTTCTTTCCAGGTGACCTCAGCCACTCTGGCTTCAGATAGCAGATCCATCCCTGAGTTCAGACTGGTCTCTGGGGCAACTTCCTTTGAGGAGTGCCTGGGAGAGGTTCATAGTATGCTGTCTCCTCC
>NW_024415346.1:0-17089 GCF_014898765.1 Herpailurus yagouaroundi | reverse complement strand
TGCTTCTCCTTAGGTGATCCACTTCAGGAGGGGCCCTGTGGCAGCAGGAGGGAATCAGATCCGCTGCCAGAGGTTTGGCTCCGCAGAAGCACAGAGTTGGGTGTTTGTGCGGAGCGAGCAAGTTCCCTGGCAGGAACTGGTTCTCTTTGGGATTTTGGCTGGGGGATGGGTGGGGGAGATGGCGCTGGCGAGCGCCTTTGTTCCCCACCAAACTGAGCTCTGTGGTCAGGGGGCTCAGCAGCTCTCCTTCCCTTTGTCCTCCAGCCTTCCCGCTTTCTGAGCAGAGCTGTTAATTTATGACCTCCCAGACTCTAAGTCGCGCTTGCTGTGGGAACACAGTCCGTCAGGCCCCTCCGCTTTTTGCAAGCCAGATTCGGGGGCTCTGCTTGGCCGGCGAGCCGCCCCTCCATCCCGGCTCCCTCCTGCTAGTCCGTGGAGCACGCACAGCCTCGCCGCCCTTCCTACCCTCTTCCGTGGGCCTCTCGTCTGCGCTTGGCTCTGGTGACTCTGTTCTGCTAATCCTCTGGCGGTTTTCTGGGTTATTTAGGCAGGTGTAGGTGGAATCTAAGTGATCAGCAGGATGCGCGGTGAGCCCAGCGTCCTCCTACACCGCCATCTTCCCTCTCCTGTATGTCTATATTAACATATATATGTGTCTCAGTCTTTCAATCTAGATTAAATTGAAATACTGGGACATATGTCATATGGAGATAATTCAGGTTTTAAATCTGTATTATAAGATTTCTGATTCTGCCATGATGGAGTAACAGGGACCAAATTTACACAGCTACCTGAAACAACCACAACAAAAAGGCAAAATACACAAAACAATGATTTTTAATTTATTGGACATTAGGCAAACGACAACAGTGCTATCTGAGAGATGAAAAACACGTGAGATGAGTCCTATGATTGCCCAAGCTTATTGCCTAGAGAGAGATTGAAGACCATAGAGTACAGTGGAGAAGCTTGGCCATTTACTTGAGTTGAGGAGGTGGAGCTGGCAGTCTGGGGATGGTAGGTGGCTAGAGCTTGCAAGACAAATTTTCAGAGAGTAGAAAGCTCCACAGAGAAATCTCTAGGGATTACGTAGGTCTGGGAAGTATTCTTGCTGGCATTTATCAGAGTGGAAAACCTCATAATTCATAGGGCTCAGTTAGAATACACAGAATGGTTTTGCCTTAGAAATGAAGAAATTCTAGCCATAGTCTAAATATTGCCTTTATCTCAACTAACAAAGTTTTAAAGCAAGACCCAAAAGGAGCATACTGTTTCTAAGTAATTTAATTGTGTCCCAGAATAAAGCTCATGAATATTTATTTATAGAAACACAAAAATGGGGTGTCTGGGTGGCTCAGGCCCATTGAGCATCTGACTTCAGCTCAGGTCATGATCTCATCGTTCATGAGTTTGAGACCAACATAGGGCTTGCTGCTGTCAGTGCAGAGCCCACTACAGACCCTCTGTCCTCCTCTCTCTCCCCCACTTACACTCCCTCTTTCAAAAATAAATAAGCATAAAAAAAAGAAACAAAAAATATCCAGCACTTAACAAGGTAAAATTCAAAATGTCTGACATACAATTAAAATTATTAACAATTCAAAGAAGAAAGAAAGTAAGATGGACAATGAGGAGAAAAATAAATCAAAACTGACCTAGAAATGAGACAGATAATAGAGTTAGTAGACAAGGACATTGAAGCAGTATTATATATAACTGTGTTTTGAATGTTCAAAAGATAAAAGGAAAGGTTGAACGTGTTAAATACAGACATGGAATATACAAAAAAAAAAAAAAGACCCCAAGTAAACTTTGAGATATAAAATCTACAATGTTTATTTGAAAAAATATACCAGTTTGGGTCAATGTAGATTTGAGATGTAAGAAGAAAGATTTAGTGAACTTGAGGATATAGCAATAAAACTTTCCAGAAACACACAGAGAGAAAACAATGCTGAAAACATTGGTGAGTTGTGAAGCAATGAATAAAGCATTGGTGAGTGGGAAGGCATATATTTGGAGACACCAAAGGAGAGTGAAATGGGAGGATAGAAATATTTGAATGAAAACCACCAAAATTGGATGAAAACTATATAAAGCCACAGATTCAAAAAGCTAAAAGAATGCCAGAAATAAGAAGGATGAAGAAAACTATACCATGGCCCATAATAATCAAATTACTTAAAATTAGTACTAAGGAGAAAATATTAAAAATACACAGAGATACAAGACACTTTACTACAGAGGAACTTATAAGCCTAAGTGTATATTTCTTGTCAAAAACGATAAAAACAAGCCAGGAGGAATTAAGATGGCAGAGTAGTATTGATGAAGTCTTGGGGTGATGGGGGGTTCATGGGGTCCAGAGCTGATGGCCATGAAAGAATTCTTGAAGATGTCTTTGGTACAAAAATGTGATTTCATTAAAGCACAGGGACAGTACCCATGGGCAGGAACAGCTGCACTGAGATTGTAATGGGTAACTGATTATATACCCTCAGGTTAGGACGGGGTCAGGGATAGAATAAGTCTCTAAGGTATTTTGGAAGCTAGGTTTCCAAGACCTTGAGGGGCTAGCTGTTGCTAAGGAAACTCCACTTATTACTCTTTAATAAAACCCTAGTCATGAGATCCTTCAGATGTATATGGGGGATCCATAAGTTTAGAGTATCATTGCCAGCATATATCTTGGGGCAATTGAGATAAAGGTAGTAGACTTACAGGATCCTCAAGGTTGGAATAATGTTAAGCTAAGGTTCTCTTTTGCCCCTAGCAAAGTGTCATCATTGAGGCAGCTGAATGACCGGTTTCAAGGACTTGTCAATGGGCTGCTGGCAGTAAGGGAATTTAATTTTTCATTTGCCTTAGTTTCCCACATTACCGTGGCAAGCACTTAAGCCCCTTTCCTTTGTTCTTGGGTAGTCAGGAGTGTCTGAGGAATATCACACATATTCCACCAGAGGGTGGCATTGTGTCAGCCTGTATTTTGCCCTCAACTTGCCCCACACTCCTTCATCAGTATGGGGACCCAGAAGCTGTCTCATCCCTGAAATACAGCTAGATCAACATCAAACCATTTTAAATGCCTAGGAAGTTGATTTGAGGATTAACACAACAATCTGCATAATTGGGCAAAAGATCTTGGCAAGTATGCAGTGTGGAGAGGCGAATTGGGGAGGAGGAAAGCTTCAATGCCAGGGAGAGTGGGGAGCTATTTTCATGGAGAGAGGACAGAGAGAGAAAGAGAAGGGGGGAGAGAGTGCAGGACATTGGGATTGCACAAGAAAAGCACTCCACTTTAAAGTAGCTGGAGAGAGAGAAAGAGTAAAAACACTCACAGGAGACTGGACAAGAAACTGTTACCCAAAACCATTCATGGGGAAAAAGAAGAGGATTTCAATAACACCAGTATTTTATAAACAGCTGAGGGCAGTCAGAAGTTTCAGAGCACAGTGCCTGGTGGTGCTCTGGTGAGGAAGCAGGACAAATACCCAGGAGGGTGCAGCATGGTCTAAGGTGTCCCTGTGTCACACAGGGAGAAGTGGTTCCCCTCTTTGTAGTGCATTTGGTAGAGACTATCCAGCCTCTCTGCAGGCAAAAGTCCCAGATAGCTGCCATGTTTACTGGTATAGGAACAAAGACACCCAATGAGGGTAGCAAACCCTAGTGCCAGCTGTGTGTTGCAATTTACCATAAACTTTGAGCCTCTGATGCTTTGTAGTCACACAAACGTTTTCTGGGACAAGTTGGTACCTGGCCATTCATTGTTCAGTGAGACCCTCCCCCAGAGGATCAGTGTGGGTCCAAGCTCCAGGGGTCTCTTAAGTGTGGGATTTTATTTTTTTTTTTAATTTTTTTTTTCAACGTTTTTTATTTATTTTTGGGACAGAGAGAGACAGAGCATGAACGGGCGAGGGGCAGAGAGAGAGGGAGACACATAATCGGAAACAGGCTCCAGGCTCTGAGCCATCAGCCCAGAGCCTGACGCGGGGCTCGAACTCACGGACCGCGAGATCGTGACCTGGCTGAAGTCGGATGCTTAACCGACTGCGCCACCCAGGCGCCCCAAGTGTGGGATTTTAAAACACAGTCCCATCTGAGATAAAACTCTGGAGGGAGGTGTTGCCTGGCAGTCAGACAGCTTGGACACAGACAGGATAAAGGTGGGGAGTAGACAGAAGCCTGAGACAAAGGAGGGAAGATTGCTCGCACATCTGTGTTGGCACGAAATTCCCAATCTGAAGATTAGAGAGCAGGGTGAGCCCATTTTCCTACTAGCACACCTGTACTGATAGACCCCAGTGTGCTAAGAAGTGCCATGAAGTGGAGAATGGAGCTGTTACACCAAGCCCCACCAGGCACATCTCTAGTAGGGCAAGTCAGCTTGAGAAACAGAGCAGCAGTCTCCTCCACCAGAGGACCAGCACAAATCCCTTCCACCCACTTAGTCTATGGATCATAGTGTGCAGCAAAGTTTCAGTTATAGGGGAAACTGGATTTAGCTTCATTTGGGTTTCTTTTTCTTTGTTCATTAGTTTGTTAATTTTATTTGCTTCTGTTTGTGTTCAAATTGTTTTTTTTTCCTTCTTTTGTTTTATTTTCTTTCTTGGATACAGAAATAGCTAAATTTTTTATTCTATTTTAGTATTTTTTTAATTGTTAATTTCTTAGATTTTTTTTCATTTCTCTTTTTTCTCTTTTCTATCAAGCTTCTCTTAACAAGCAGACCCAAACATACATAGAGTCTAGCTTCCTTTGTTTGATTTTTTGTTCTTTTTTTAATTTTTAGTTTTATTTTATTAATGTTTTTCTTCCTCCAAAATGAAAGATGGAGGAATTCACCTCAAAAGAAAGAAAAGGAATAAATGATGGTCAGAGATTTTATCAACACAAATATAAGTGAGATATCTGAACTAGAATCTAAAACCACAATTAAAAGAATACTAGCTGGGATTGAAAAAAACATAGAAGACACCCTTTCTGCAGAGATAAAATAACTAAAATCTAGTCAGGCTGAAATTTAAAATGCTATAACCAAGATGCAATCTTGAATGGATGCCATGATGGTGAGGATGGACAAACAAGAGCAGCAAATTAGTGATATAGAAGATAGAATTATGGAAAATAATGAAGCTGAAAAGAAGAGGGAAACAAAGGCAAAAGATTATGATACAAGACTTACAGAAAACAACGAGTTATAAAAGAGGAATAACACTTGTATTATAGGAATCCCAGAAGATGAAGAGAGAGAAAAGGGGGCAGAAGTTTTGTGTTAACAAATTGTAGCTGAAAAGTCTCTCTCATCTAGAGAAGGACACACACATCAAAATCCAAGAAGCACAGAGAACTCCCATTAAATTAAAAAAAATACCATCACCACGGCATATCAATATTATAGTCAAATTCACAAAATACACAGATAAGGAAAGAATCATGAAATCAGCAAGGGAAAAAAGTCCTTCACCTACAAGGGACGACAAATCAGGTTCACAGCAGATCTTTCCAAAGAAACTTAGCAGGCCAGAAAGGAGTGGCAGGGTATATTCAATGTGATGAATGGGAAAAATATGCAGCCAAGAATTATTTATCCAGCAAGACTGTCATTCAAATAGTAGGAGAGATAAGGAGTATCCCAGACAAACAAAAACTTAAGGATTCTTGCAAGAAATTTTAAGGGGGACACTTTGAGTGGAGAAAAAACAAAACAAAGCAAAACAAGACCAAAGCAATAAAGACCAGAAGACCAGAGACATCAACAGAAACACCAACTCTACAGGCAACACAATGGCACTAAGTTCATATCTTTCAATAATCACTGTGAATATAAATGGACTAAATGCTCTAATCAAAAGACATAGGGTATAAGAATAGATAAAAAAAAAAAACAAGATCCTTCTATATGCTGCCTATAAGAGACTCATTTTAGACATAAAGACACCTGCAGATTCAAACTGAGTGGATGGAAAACCGTCTAACATGTTAATGGACATCAAAAAAAGGGAAGGGGAAACAAAAGTTAGAAACGGAGGGAGCCAAACCATAAAAGACTTAAAAACTGAGAATAAACTGAAGGTTGATGAGGGGGTGGGAGGGAGGGGAAAGTGGGTGATGGGTATTGAGGAGGGCACCTGTTGGGATGAGCACTGGGTGTTGTATGGAAACCAATTTGACAATAAACATCATATTAAAAAAATAAAAATAAAATAAAAAGGAGAAATCTGGAAAAATATATAACAAAGACTGTAACAAGAGATGAAGAAGGGCATTATAACATAATTAAGGGGTCTTTCCACCAAGAACATCTAACAATTGCAAATATTTATGCCCCCAAGTTGAAAGAAACCAAATATGTAAATCAATTAATCACGAACATAAAGAAACTCATTGATAATAACACAATAATAGCAGGTGGCTTTAATACCCCACTTACAACAACGTACAGATCATCTAAGCAGAAAATCAACAAGGATGCAATGGCTTTGAATGACCCACTGGACCAGATGGACTTACAGATATATTCAGAACATTCTATTCTAAAGCAGCAGAATACACATTCTTTTTGAGTGCACACAGAACATTCTCCAGGATAGGTCACATACTGGGACACAAATCAGACCTTAACAAGTATAAACAGATTGAGATCATACCATGCATATTTTCACACCACAGTCCTATGAAAGTTGAAATCAACCACCAGAAAAAGTTTGGAAAGATTACCAACACTTGTATTGAATATTAAAGAACTTGAATATTAAAGAACATCCTACTGAAGAATGAATGGGTTAACCAAGAAATTAAAGAGGAAATAAATAAGTACATGGAAGCCAATGAAAATGAAAACACAACAGTCCAATACCTTTGGGATGCAGCAAAGGCAGGCATAAGAGGGAAGTATATTGCAATCCAGGCCTTCCTAAAGAAGGAAGAAATGTCTCAATTGCAGAGCCTAACCTTATACCTAATGGAGCTGGAAAAAGAATGGCAAATGAAGCCCAAAAACAGTAGAGGAATAATAAAGATTAGAGCATAAATCAAGAATATTGAAATGAGAAAAAAGTAGAATAGGTAAACAAACGAGGAGGTGGCTCTTTGAAAGAATTAACAAAATTGATAAACCCCTAGCCAGACTTATTAAAAAGAAAAAGGAGAGGACTCAAATAAATAAAATCACAAATGAAAGAGGAGAGATCACAACCAACACCACAAAAATACATATAAGAGAATATTATGAGTATATGGTAATATATGCTAACAAATTGAGCAATCTGGAAGAAATGAATAAATTCCTAGAAACATACAAACTACCAAAATTGAAACAGGAAGAAATAGAAAACTTGAACAGACTCATAACCAGCAAAGAAATTGAATCAGTAATCAAAAAACTCCAAAGAAGAGTCCAGGGCCAGATGGCTTCCCAGGAGAATTCCACCAAACATGTAAAGAAGAGTTAATACCTATTCTTTTGAAAATGTTCCAAAAAATAGAAATGGAAGGAAAACTTCCATACTCTTTCTATGAGGCCAGCATTACTTGCATTCCAAAAGCAGACAAAGATCCCACTAAAAAAAAGAGAATTACAGATCAATTTCCTTGACAAACATGGATGCAAAAAGTCTCAACAAGATACTAGCAAATCCAATCCAAAAATACATTAAAATAATTGTTTACCACCATCAAGTGAGATTTATTCCTGAATTGCAGGGGTGGTTCAATATCCACAAATCAATCAACGTCATAAACCACATTAATAAAAGAAAGGATAAGAATCACCTGATCCTCTCAATAGATGCAGTAAAAGCATTTGACATAACACAGCATTTTTTCTAGATAAAAACCCTCAAGAATGTAGGGATAGAAGGAACATACGTCAACATCATAAAGGTCATATATAAAAGACCCACAACTAATATCATCCTCAATGAAGAAAAACTGAGAGCTTTCCCCTTCAGGTCAGGAACATAACAGAGATGTCCATTCTCACCACTGTTGTTCAACATAGTACTGGAAGTCCTAGCCTCAGCAATCAGACAACAAAAAGCAATAAAAGGCATATAAATTGGCAAAGAAGTCAAACTTTCACTCTTCACAGGTGACATGATACTCTACATGGAGAACCCAAAATATTCCAGCAAAAAAACTGTTAGAACTAATATATGAATTCAACAAAACAGCACGATATAAAATCAATGTACATTAATCAGTTGCATTTCTATACACCAATAATGAAGCAGAAGAAAGAGAAATCAAGGAATTAATCCCATTTACAATTGCAACAAGAACAATAAGATACCTAGGAATAAACATAACCAACGGGATAAAGGTCTGTACACTGAAAGCTATAGAAATCTTATGAAATAAATTGAAAATTTTTACAGAGCAAGAACAATCCTAAAATTTGTATGGAACCATAAAAGACCCTGAATAGACAAAGTAATGTTGAAAAAGAAAACCAAAGCTGGAGGCCTCACAATTTTGGACTTCAAGCTATATTACAAAGCTGTAATCATTAAGACAGTATGGTAGTGCACACAAACATACACATATATCAATGTAACAGAATAAAGAACCCAGGAATGGACCAACAACTATATAGTTAGCTAATCTTTGATAAAGCAGGAAAGAATATTGAATGGAGGAAAGACAGTCTCTTCAACAAGTGGTGTTGGGAAAACTGGACAGAAACAAGCAGAAGAATGAAACTGGACTACTTTCTTACACCATACACAAAAATAAATTAATTAAAAATGGATGAAAGACCTACATGTAAGACAGGAAATCATCAAAATCCTAGAGGAGAAAAGAGGAAGCAACCTTTTTGATTTCAGCTGCAACTTCTTACTAGACATGTCTCTGGAGGCAAAGGAAACAAAAGCAAACATGAACTATTGGGACCTCATCAAGACAAAATTATTCTGGGCAGCAAAGGAAACAATTAACAAAGCTAAAAGGTAACCAATGGAATGGGAGAAGGTATTTGCAAATGAAATATCTGATAAAGAGTTAGTATACAAAATCTATAAAGAACTTATCCAACTCAATACCCAAGAAAACCAAATAATTCATTGAAGAAATGAGAAGACATGAATAGACACTTTTCCAAAGAAGACATCTACATGGCCAACTGACACATGAAAAGATGCTCAACATCACTCATCATCAAGGAAATACTAATCAAAATACAATGAGATATCACCTCACACCTGCCAGAATGGCTAACATTAACAATGCAGGAAACAACAGATGTTGGTGAGGATATGGAGAATGGAGAACACTTTTGCACTGTTGGTGGGGACACAAACTGGTGCAGCCACTCTGGAAAACAGTATGGAGGTTCCTCAAAAAAATTAAAACTAGAACTACCCTATGACCCAGCAATTGCAGTACTAGGTATTTATCCAAAGGATACAAAAATGCAGATTCAAATGGGGTATTTGCACCCCAATGTTTATAGTAGTACTTACTATAAACAAAAGCCAAATTATGGAAAGAGCCCAAGCATCCATCGACTGATGAATGTATAAAGATGTGATATAAATATACAATGGAATATTACTCAGTGATTAATAAGAATGAAACTTTACCATTCACAACAACATGGATGGAACAGAGCATATTATGCTAAGTGAAATAAGTCAGTCAAAGAAAGACAAATATATGATTTCATTCATATGTGGAATTTAGGAAACACAACAGATGAACATCGGATAAGGGAAGGAAAAATAATATAAAAACAGAGAGGGAGGCAAACTATAAGAGACACTTAAATATAGAGAAAAACTGGGGGTTTCTAGAGGGGAGATTGGGGGGGATGGGCTAAATGGATGACGGGTATTAAGGAGGGAACTTATTGGGATGGACACTGGGTGTTATATGTAAGTGATGAATCACTAAATTCTACTCCTGAATCCAATACTACAGTATATGTTAGCTAACTTGAATTTATATTTTAAAAAAGTAAAAAATAAATACAAAAATATCCCCTCCCATTATTACTCTGCAAATATTTTTATGAGCAATTATTGAATTTTATCAATATTTTCTTCATTTGTTGAGACATTCATGTTATTTTCTCCTTTTGTCTTATAATGAACAGAACATATTAATAAGTCTGAATATCTTGATTAATAGATTTTCTAAAATTAAAAAAACTTTGTATTATGTGAATAAATCTAAATGGTCATAATATGTCTTTAAAAACAATGAAAGCAAGAGGAGAGTGGAACAATGTATTTAATGTAATAAAATTTAAACTGTCAACCTAGAATTCTATATGCAGTAAAAATATATTGGAAAAACAATGGTGAGATAAAGGTTCAGAAATACAAAACCTTAAAGACTAATCATTAAGAGACATTCACTACAAGAAATGTTAAAGAATGTTTAAAAGAAATGTTAAACTCCGCTGGGCAGTCAGCAAGAGATGGCAGAGAAATTTAAATCTACACAAAAGAATGACGAGTATCAGGAATTGAAACTTCATGGATAAACATAAAGATGATTTTCTTATTTATGTAAATGTCTTTGAGAGATAATTGACTGTTTTAATAACAGTGTATGGTGGAGTTTTAACATGCAGCAGTAAAATTGTATGCCAACCACAGAGGAAAGGCTAAAAGGAGAGAAATGGTAGTATACTGTTGGTTTTTATGTGTTTAACTATTGTGAGATCCAGGGGGTATGGTCAGTTGTTTTACTTTTTGTACCAAAAGCCTAGCACAGTGACCAGGCAAGTACACATATAACAGGCATTTAAACTGAGCTCATCATTTAAATGTGAACACAATATGGCTGAAAGGGCTGCTGTGAGCCCCAGATCCAAAATTTGCTTCTTTGTTCTGTATAGAATAAAGAACTCTTATAGGAACCACTTCCCTGTGTTCTTAAAAGGAATTAAATTACACAGCTCTAACAGATTTTTGTTGACAGTAGAGAATCTGAACACCAGTCAGGGGGACTGTGTGCCCCATTGTGAACAGAGACAACAGGTAAAAGCAAAATAAACCAAACTCCCCATTCTTGTTGAGGACATTCGAACATGATTTAATAATAATTTCAAAAGAAGGAAGCACAAGTGGAAAGATAGAGAGGGCCTATGGTGCTGACAGGCTACCAAGTCAAGGGAGGGACCTCTTTCCCAGAGGAGAGTCTGAAGCAGACCCAGACCTGGGAAGATAGAGACAGGGATTGGTGTCAGCAGGAGAAAAGAGCCTGTGCAAAATCCTAAGAGGGGTGGTGGATTGGAGGGAGAATAGCCTCTCCTGTGCTGAGAATGGAGAAACATGGGTACGTAGGAGGAAGTGTGTGCCTTATGTGTATCTAGTTCAGGTTAGTGGTCAATGAGGACTTAGGTAAACAAGAAAGGGGATAGTTAGGTGTGCTGGGGATGCAGAGATTGGGAGGCCACAAGTTGTCGGCAGTGCTGGAAAGCCAGGCATCAAAACTAGCTTTCAGTGTATTGGACAGAATGGAGTCCACATCTATACACCTGTGCAGGAACATAAGGAAGTCTATTCCTGAGAAATAGTCTTCTAGCACAGAACATTCCCAGCTGGGCTGGGGAAGGGTAGGGAAGCCTAGTGTTCTGTGGCTGGGTGACAGGACCCACTGCCCTAAGGGGGAAGAAAGGGTGCTGAGTGGATAGGACTGGGTTCATAGTCCTCATTTCCACCACACTACTCTACCTTGCTCACATTTGTGGAGTGGATTTGTGTGGAAGGTTTCAGTTGCAGTCAAAGGTTTCACCTAAAATTTTGACAACCATAGTCTACCAGTTAGATACAGAATGCATCAAGGAGATTTTCCAGTGAGATACAGGACATATAGGATGGATTCATGGAATCCTAGCCTCCTGGGCTCAAAGTTGCCCCTAGCTGCTTGCTCTGTGTCATGAGTAACTTTAGTTACTGCCGAGCTGCCAGCTGCCTGAAACAAGGTTAGCAGAGGTAAGTGTTGAGTATTGGTGGATGCATGCTCAGCCTTGACAAGGATGCCAGGAGCAGAGTATTAAAAAGTAACCCAAAAGGCATATATTATGCCTGTACTCAACCAGAAATCCACCTATCAGAGGAATTTTTCCATGTTTCCTTTAAAAAAAGTATACATGTATATGTGAAACATATGTATACATTGATATATATGTATATATATCCAGTTGATAGAGGGGGCCATTCATCAACTCAAAATGTGGAGCCTGCCCCTTGCCTGAGCCTTCCACTTCCATAGATGAAACCCATAGTTCTCCAACTGCTCATGTAACTTCAGAATTCCCATGGGAAACTATTACTGAGGATACCCATGGTGCTTCCTTCCGAGGAAACGTGGTTGGTCTGTCACAAGGTTTCCCCAGCCCATTCATGTTCCTTGTCCTGCATTGGGGCCCACACCTCCTCATCAGTTGAACAAGAAAAAGTGCCATCTTTACAGGTTTTCCATCCACCTTGCAAACATCTGCACCTTGGGCCAGTCCTGTATCCCAGACGGAATCTGATGGCAACACAGGCCAGTCATCATGGCCACAGGACATCCGCTCCTTCTATGCCAAGGCCTCAGAAGCCCTGGAAGGCAGTCCGAGCCAGGGACACCATTTGGACAACGTTCAAGTGTGTCCATGCCCAGCCCTTTATCTGCAGAGTCTGAGATGATTAGTCCCAGGGCTTTCTCCTTCTGATTTCGCCCTCCTTGCCACTGCACACTTCCTTCCACTGCTCTTGGGTGTTCCTGGCCCTTCTCAGCCATCATTCCTTGGCTCACTAACCCCTCACTCACATAGCCCCGCCCTTTATGTGGGGTTGCACTGCACCCAGAGGGAAAGTCCCCAGCCTCCAGCAGGCATCCTGACAGCTTCCAGCCCCAGGACCCTGGCAAGGATGCACTAGATAATGCTATAATGCTAGAGTAATCCAGAGATGTCGCTCACCTGAATGACGCAGGGAGCCAAGTGTACTCTTCCTGACAGAGGTAGGGGGACTCTAAGGCAGTGGGGTGTCTGGCATGGTGCTGGTCCATTCATCCAATAGACCTGCCCTGTCAGACCACCCTGAAACCTCCAGCTAGTGATAATGATTCAGAGATTTCCCCAGCCTGTTCATGTTCTTTGTCCCAGGTCCCTCTACCTCCCCACCTTCTCTCCTTCTGGCCCCTTTGCCCCTAAGCTAGACTCTAGATTCAGAGCCCCAACTGCCAGCCTGCCTGGGGGCTCCCTGGACTTGGTTTTGTACTCCTTTTCTCTCATGGACTGTGGCAATCGCTTTCCACTGGATGTTCTCAATGCCCCTCACTAGCTGAGGGTGTCCTGTCTGGTTCCCTCCCCTGGCTCCTGGTCACTCTGGCCAAATCCTTCTTTCTCAAAGTAAAGGGGAAATATCTTGTTGGTATTGCATAATCTCAAATCATTTGCAATTTTTATGAGAATACAAATCTGTATAGCATTTTTGGAATAAAATTTCAGATGTATTTATAAAATGTTAAACTGTCCACACCCTTTCCACTTTAACCCGATGTCTATGTTAGTATGCATATATCATTAGAAAACAATGTTTTCTAATGTTTACCCAGCCATTCGTATTCAAAGATGTTGTTTTCAGTTCATTCATCATAGGACACAGGGAAAACCACTTACATCTCCACCAGGAAAAAAAAAATGTTTATGTTATTAATTGTGGTATATACATACTTTAACACTCCAGGGAGTAGTTTCAAAAGTGAGGTGGATCTATATGTGCTGTCACGGGAATATCCTGCGTCCATTTTATTAAGTAACAAAAGCTAGTGGCAGAACAATATGTCCACTCTTACCTATTATGTTGAAGAAAAACGATATATTCTGACAGCATACTATTGAAAACCGTAGTCACCTTTAAATAACACACACTAGATTGTTAGTCGTGGGGACTTCTGAGGAGAAGGCTGAACTGTGGAAGATCTTTGAAAAGGGAACATTGTGACTTACCTGTATTTTTAGAGTTTTTTGGAAGCAGGAAGATATGCACTACTACCTTTGTACTTGAAATTTCCATGTAAGTCTAACAACAGAAAAGCAGCCATGTCAAAGTAACTGCTAACTGATGCAACAGACAAACCCTGACACTTGAAGGGCTAGCACAACAAAAGTGCATGCTGGTGCACGTAAATTCTGATACAGTTTGGCAGGGGCCCTCCGCTTTTCCTAGACCCTGGAGAGCCAGGTTGCTTTCATCTTGTGGCTCCCCTATCTCAACATGGGGTGGCCATGGTGAATCAAGGGAGACAGCAAGGAGCTGACATACTGACATACTGACATACTGGCTCTGAGATGCCTGGATGTGACGAACGATGCTTCTGCTCACGTCTCCGTGGCAAAGGTCATCACATGACCCTTCCCAACTACAAGTGGACTGGAAATGCAGGGTCCCCTGTGTCCAGGAAGGAAAGCAAAGACAAGGTATGGGTGAGCATTGAAATTTCTCCCACATATCGCTACACAGTAGGTGCTCAACCAAAGGCAACTATCATAATTTGTTAGGACAACCGACTTTATTGCTCGGAGGAGTAATCTGAGGTCAGATTTGCCTTGGTTTTCTTTGAATTTTCAAGTGCCTACCACATGACAGATACTTTCAAATAGAGAACCACATCTAATGTTAAGAGGGTCCTGTACCTCTCAGCAGGAAGTGTTCACCTTCTTCACTCAATAGTACTTTTCTGCATTGCCTGCAGAAAATCCCTGCATTGCCATCTGTAATCACAATAGGCGAGGATTTCCTCCTTCTTTTTGAAACATGGGTAAAGTCTGAACCTGTGAGTCTCTGCTACCCTCCACGTGACTAAACTTGCCTGAATGCCTTACCTGCACAGGTGCCATTAGGCTCACTGGCCGCCAGGGCTTTTCCGTGGGGCAGGTACCAGACAAGAGGCAGTGGGAGGATGGTTCTTTCTTTCTGGTTCAATTTGGCCTAATATGTCCACCGAGGAACCATTTTTTACCACCCAGGAGCATTCCAGGGATTTTAGGAATTTGGCTTCAGTGGATGTTTGCTCATCTACCACTTGTGATGAAGCATTACTATCTGACCACCTAAATAAGCTCCTTCATCTGAATATGTGTTCCGTTCCCAGCTTCAAATAAGAAAATCATTGAAGTCCTACTGCAAACACCGGGGTGGCTTCAAATATCCGCTGTGTAACATCGGGGTTAATCCCCAAGTCCCTGTAGGTTATAGGTGCAATGAGACATTCCTCACAGCCCATTGGGAAAACAGAGAGTGTATGGAAGACTCCCTGGGGAGGGATGAACAGATGTCTTAAGGTCACAGTCCAAGTCCCGCTTCCCATCAAAAGGGCTTTAGCTGTCAGAGGGGTTGGAGGGTAAGCTCCAGGAGCGCCAGGGAACCTGGGCAGGGAGGAGGCATGCTCTGTGTCATGGGAGGGCATGAAGCCCTTGTGCAGCCAGGAGAGGAGGCGGTGGTGATGAGCTGGCCAGCAGGCCAGGTTCCAGAGTTGGACAGGAGGGCACATGTGGGAAGACCAGGGGCTGTCACGGGGGAAAGTGTTGGGACTGGAAAGAAACGGCGGCACCTAACAGAGTCTGCTCTGGACAAGACTCGGAAAATCCCCAAGTTGTGTTTGATTCTTCTTGTCACCTTTCTTCCTTAGGCCTGTTTTTACTACCTGGGCCTCGGGGTCGTACTCTATGTCACCTGGGAAACACCATGGGAGCGAGAAGAGAAACGTAGGAGTCAGACGGTCGGCCACAGGCTGGGGTGGGTGGGAACAGCGTGGGCTCTCCATGAATTCAGACCAGGGGTCCGGTTTCTGCCCTGTCACTTACTAGCCGTGTGATCCTGGGAAAACGACCAAGCCCTGTGGGACTCAGGTTCTTCATCTGTGAAGTGAGTGGGTTTCATAAGCCCCATCTTGCAGGACTGCAGGGATGTATGTGATGTATGGAAAGCACCTCGCACTGTGCCGGGCACATATCGGAACTGTGATGAATGGCAGTTGTTTCTAACGTTGTTTTGATCCCAGACCCTTCTACTCTCTCCTCTGGGATACTTTTTGTTTTCCAGGTCATGCTAGAGAATATGCAGCTCAACAGAACATGGAACAGCTAATAAGCCAAAGAGGGTGCTTCATAAATAAAACTCAGTCCATTTTCTTTTTTTAATTTTTAAAACATGTTTTATGTATTTTTGAGAGAGAGGGACAGAGCACGAGCAGGGGAGGGCCAGAGAGGAAGGAGACACAGAAACTGAAGCAGGCTCCAGGCTCTGAGCTGTCATCAGATGCTTAACCGACTGAGCTGCCCAGGGTCCCCACAGTCCATTTTCTAAATAGGGGATATACGTGGGATATATGAGAATATGTGTGGAATGTAGGCGTGGGGGAGTCGTCCCAGCTGGATACAGCACAAAGCTGCTAGAATTTGAATCAAAGACCAACTTCCTCCCTCCTTCCACATGCTCTTCCATCCAAACCACTACTTTCATTCATTTCTCCCACACCAAAACCTACACCTGGCTTACAGCTGTCTAAGGACACTCAAGATAATCAAATGAAAACATCTTTATAATGCACTTGGTTCTGGTTTTCCATGGCCAGGAACAACAGTGTCCGTCTAGAGCCTTCTGGGCTCGACTTTAAAGGAATATTATTGCATTTCTCCAGAAATCCTTGCAGATGATGGGTAGAAAACACCTAGTCCGTGCACTATGCTCAACTACACTGGGACAAGAGTGCAGGACACTTTCACTTCCTGACCCAGGAGGCGATTTCTTTGGTTTGTCCGTGATCCAAAAGGAACTTCTCAGAGCAATTATCTATTTGAGATTTTGCTCACACCCCTAAGGGACACCATCTGTGGGCCTGGCCACTGTCAACATCCAGTTTCATTGTGATCAGCTGCGCAGAAGGCATCACACTGACCAGAGACACCAAGCCAGCCTGGCTCAGGATGTCTCCATTGTAGGGCTCCCCCTGGAGCCACACTGCCTCACCCTCCTTTGATTTGTTCTGCTCCTCTTAGGGGACCCTTCCCTGCCTTCCCACTGGGACTGTCGCTGCTAGACAGTCACCTATGGGTGGGACGTGTCCTGCCTCTCCTAGTGTCCTCACT
>NW_024415345.1:0-21161 GCF_014898765.1 Herpailurus yagouaroundi | reverse complement strand
AGCTCTCAAGCATGTGCCTGGCCCCACCCTGCTGGGGTAAGGCACGTCTAGTGCCCAGAGTAGAATGGAGAGGCCCCCAAGCAGCAAGAAGTCCTGAATATGCCTCCCTTCCGTCGACGTTACCCTAAAACCCTCCTTTGACGAGTGGTCAGACGCCAATCTCCAGAGGTAGGAAAACAGGGGCTAACAAATCATAAAGGGCTGGGCGCGTGGGGCATTTTGTCAGGAAAAGTTTTCTTACATTTTAAAATAACTATCATCCTTGTCAGGCGCGCAGCCTACCTTTTGGCCACAGGAGGGGAGAGCGCGAAGGGCCAGCCCCAGATGGCCCATTCCAGGGAGCCCCCAAACTCCTCCTCCTCTCGGGCTCGGCCTGCAGCCACAGCGGACCCGCCCCTCTCCCCTCCTGTGGCCTTGCAGCCATAGCGGTCGCCCCCTCGGGCCTTCCAAGGACCCACCTGGGGAGGACTTGGCAACGCGCAGAAGGCGGCGCCACAGAAGACAAAGGCGCGGGCTCGCCAGGAGGCTAAGTTACAAAACGCCAGTCCCAACCTGGCCTCTCCAGTTAGCGAAAGACCGACACCTCCCGCCGCGCAGCTGCTGCACCCTCCTGTCCCCTTAGTCTTCTGGCTCCGGGGGGCCACACGTCCTCACCTAAAGGCTTGAAAACCAGTGAAAGACCTACAGCTAGACCAAGGCCTCTCCGCACTCATAACGAGGTTAGTGTTCCTGCACGGAACTCTGAAATTGTAAATCACGGAGCCGATCCCGCCCCAGACCTTTCTGATTGGCTGAGGTATCCCAGGCCCTCCTCTTCGCCCTTCCCCCCATTTTCCTCTTTCAGCAAAGTGGCTGTCCCCCACTGTCTCCTCTCTACTCTGAACCTCGGCTCTGTAACACTGTCTTGGTGACGTTATACCCAAGCTGCCTCGCCAGACCCCGTCCAGGCCTTCTCCGATTCCGCGAGGAATAGCCTGCCTGCCTCTTCCGCCTCTCCTACTATGTTCGTGCTAAAGATTTCACTTTCCTTCCTTCCAAGTTTATTCACCCCTCCAAGATAATTGGGGCCTCTATAGTAAGCAGACACTTATTGTCCAGTTGGCTTTCAACGTCTGGAACTGGGAGATCCAAGCTGAAGGAGCTGTAATTAGGCTCTCTGGGCTTTATATAGACAGACATAAAGCCTAAGTACACTGTGATAACCAAACAATGGTTTGGAAGCAATGCTCAGTTGTGTCTGTTCTAATCCTTGGCTAGGCCTTGGAGGAGGGGCGCTCATTGAGAGGGTGGGCAGTTCAGAGTCATTCACCCCCATAGCTGGACATTTCTGTGACAGAGATGCTCTCCTATGTAAAAGTCACATTTTCAGTTTTTTCAGCCACTGAACATAGTAGTAATCAGTTTAGGGTAATCACAGGAGAATCCAACTATGGCTATTCATCTTTATCTCCCCAATCCATAGCACTCTCTTGGCCCAACAGGAGACACTAGATAAATAATGGTCTAGAGATTGCAGTAATACAGCCATGATAGAGCAGAAATTTTGTACAGCAGCACCACCCAGTGTCCATGATGGGGGATAAAAGTGAGAATCCAGTATTAATTTAAAGGACTAACTGTTCAAAGACATTTTCTTGAAACTCCTCCAGAATCTTAGAGCATTAAGGTAATATGGAGATAGGACTATGTCATTAGCTTGCATCCCATATTTTCCATATGACTCATGTGTGGTGATAGAGATCTACATAGATCAGCACCCACTTTCTCCACAAGGATTTTTCAAGCCCCCCCCCCCACCTCTCTCCATTCGTTTTGTTTTCTATGCTTTTGTAGGACTTCATGTTAGTTTGAGAGTTTTGTAGCACTTCATGTTAATTTGAGAGATTTGTATGTTTGCTGGAGAAATCTTTAAAGCAGAAAGCCATCCTCATTCAACAAATAATATTTATTGAGTACCTACAATGTTGCAGGCATTAAATATAATAAGCACCAGTGTTTCCACAACTCAGAGTTGAATGTTTTTAACATTTGTGTATATTTACTGTCACCCCTCAACTCCCTCATTTTAACCTCCATAAAGCTATGACCACGTCCCTTCTCTAGTTCACTTCTCACACCCCTTCCCTACTCCTAAAACATAATGCACTCTCAGTAATTCCCCCATATCCTCAACTTCTTCTCTAAATGTGTCCTTATTGTCTTCCCCTAACAGAAACAAGGCTCTCCACCTGAGGATCCTTTGTCCCCTGAAACCCACTCAAGCCCAGTCAAGAGTAGTATATGACTTTTCTCTCACACCACCACTGTACCACAGAGCCTGAAGTTTGAGTAAATGTCTTTCTTGCTTCTCATTATTGCCTTTAGACAATTCCTTTCCCACACCCTTGAAAACTGTCAGCTGTTGGCAGCTTGTCACCAAAAATAGCCTTTATTTTTGTCATCTACCAAATTTCATTTTCCCATCTCTCTTTATTTCTTGAAGATTTTAACTCCTGGAGCACAGTCACTCTCAATGAAATAGTACTGTATTAATTCCTGGTGAGTTCAAGAGCAACCATTCTGACACACTGACTTCTTCAGTTCCTTGAACATTTCTCCTTCATGACATTGTCTTTGACCCCACCTCAGGTACTCACTTGCATGTCCACACCCTAGGGTTTATTATAGCAATTTTAACAACCCTTCCATAATCTCAATTTCAAAAATCCCTCTTTCTATCACCGCCTCTCTTTTCAGCCCACTCAGAACCTAACCTCTCAACCTCACCAAAATCTCCAACCCATTGATCTTACCAGATTCCATCATCTTTTGTTTCCTTATTTTTTTTCTCTCTTCTCCTTCTCCAGCTCAAATGTTATGTTCAGTCTTCACTAGCACTTGTTTACATATACCCCATATTCTCCTGCCCCTCTCTCACTTTGTATTATTTTCCTGGAAAAATCATAACCCTGGCTAAATTTCAAAGAGCCTGAACTCACACAGCTAAACCTAGTTCGAGGAAAATGCACAACTACATGACCAATTTCAGCTTAAATTCATGATTATGAGTTCAATGGTGAATCTCAATCTGGCCCTAATGCTGCCAGTCAATCACTCAATGGGCCTCCTGTCCCTTAACTTTCCAACCTTTCTAAATTATTAATTCATGCCTTCTCTCTCCTCAAACTCCCAACACCATTTCCCCAAGCCAAATTTTCTGTTACTTTATATTTTACTGGAAAATTGTAGCTATCAAAAGAGAACTTTCACAGACTTCTACCACCATATAATTTTGTCTACCCACAACTACATCTGTATACATAGCCGTCTTGTTAATACCTTTATTAGAGTTCTCCAGAGAAACAGAACCAATATGATAGATAGATAGATAGATAGATAGATAGATAGATATGTAGAAGATTTATTATGAGGGATAGACTCATAATTATGAAGGCTGAGAAGCCCCACAATATACTAAATGCAAGCTGGAGGCCCAGGAGAGCCAGTGAGTCAGTCAGTCCAAGCCTGAAATGAAAGCCCAAGAACCCAGGACCTGGGGTGTGGTGATAGGTGGCAGGGGACAGACTATGGTATATGTTCCAGTCCAAGTCCAGTCCAAAGGCCTGAGAACAGAGTGACAATGCCAAGGGCAACAGAAGAATGTCTCAGCTTGAGCAGAGAGAGTAAATTTGACCCCTGTCTGCATTTTTTTTCTATTTGAGTCCTCAACAGATTGGATGACACCCACTCACATTAGAGAGGGCAATTATTTTTACTCAGTCTATTAATTAAAATTCTAATCTCTCCTGGAAACACCCTTGAAGACACACCCAGAAATAATATTTTAACAGTTATCTGGGCATCCCTAAGCTCAGTCACATTCACATATAAAATTAACCATCACATAAATTGTCATATATAAATTAGCCAAAACACTCTTTGACAAGAGTTAAATAGGAAAGGATATGCTTGAAAGGATGCCAAAAATGTCTAGGAACTTTAAAATGTGCTAGCATAGATCAAATGCTGTTAAATTTTAAATGCTTTTTAGAAATAAAAGAATAAAACAGCGGCACCTGGGTGGCTCAGTTAGTTATGCTTCCAACTCAGCTTCGGCTCAGGTCATAATTTTATGGTTAATGGGTTCAAGCCTCGCATGAGGCTCTGCACTGAAAGTGTGGAGACTCCTTAGGATTCTCTCTCTACCTCTTTCTGCTCCTCCCCTACTTGTGTGCATGTGTGCACTCTTTCTCAAAATAAATACATAAAAACTTAAAAAATAGAAATAAGAAAATAAAACGGTTGTGTCCTAAAATTGACTAAAGACATTTATGTAATATTTAGATTGTCAAAATATAAAAAGAAAACTAAAAAAGATATTTTAAATTCTCAGAACGAATTAAACTAACCTACCATAAATAAAATAAATTTTGGTAAAATGGGTTTTAGATAACTTTGTCATTAAATAATAAGGAAATAAGCCAACATACTCCCCCATATGGTATAAAGTAAGTCAAATATTTAAAAGACTGGAGAAAGAATATCATTTCAAAAAGACTGTAAAGGTCTGTAGCACATATTATCCTATGAAATATTAAGCCAAAGACTCCTAAGTGACTGTATAAGTCAGGGTTCTCCAGAGAAACAGAACCAGTAAGATATATTTCTTTCAAAGAATTTTATTTCAAGAAAGTTATTTCAAGGAATTGGCTATGGCATATCTGAAATCCACAGAGCAGACCAAAAGGCTCATGCAGGAGTTAGTGCTACAGCCTTGCAACAGAATTTCTTCTTCCTCTGGGAAACCTCACTTTTTGCCCTTAAGAACTTTCAGTAGATTGGATGATGCCTACTCACAGTGTTAGGGATAATCTTTAGAGTCAACTGATTTCAGATGTTAACTACATCCACAAATACCTCCACATCAATGCCTAGACTGATGTTTAATTAAATAACTAAGTACTATGGCCTAGCCAAATTGAGACATCACAGTAACTAAAACACCTTCATCAAGAACTGTCTCTGGAAGACCAATTAAATTCCTTCTGAACTTCTACTTTTAATAATCTTATGTCTGCTCCAGTGATTTTTCCAGACATAATGCCACACACCATTTTTCAATTCAATAAATATTATTGAATTTCTATGATGTGGTAGGTACTATTGGAGTGTCTGTCCCTAAGTAGCTCCATAAATTTGAGGTTTCACAGGCAGTGAGTTTATTTGCTCTATCATTACCATTCTTTATTACCTTAAAGGAAATGTGTCAGCATTAAAAGAATGAATCTGAATAGACTATTGAAAAAGTTTCACCAATAAGATTTGATAGATTTCTTATCTCTCAATATATCTCTTCAAGTTCAGCATTAAGAGTCCCTTCACAGGCTCAAAGTTTCTGTTACTGTGTTGATTGTAAACTTTTTTAAATATGAAATTTATTGTCAAATTGGTTTCCATACAACACCCAGTGCCCATCCCAACAGGTGCCCTCCTCAATACCCATCACCCACCCTCCCCTCCCTCCCACCCCCCACCAACCCTCCGGTTGTTCTCAGTTTTTAAGAGTCTCTTATGCTTTGGCTCTCTCCCACTCTAACCTCTTTTTTTCTTCCTTCCCCTCCCCCAAGGTTTTCTGTTAAGTTTCTCAGGATCCACATAAGAGTGAAAACATATGGTATCTGTCTTTCTCTCTATGACTTATGTCATTAAGCATAATACTCTCCAGTTCCATCCATGTTGCTACAAAAGGCAATATTTCATTCTTTCTCATTGACATGTAGTATTCCATTGTGTATATAAACCACAACTTCTTTATCCATTCATCAGTTGATGGACATTTAGGCTCTTTCCATAGTTTGGCTATTGTTGAAAGTAGCTGCTATAAAAATTGGGGTACAAGTGCCGCTATGCAACAGCACTCCTGTATCCTGAATTGGGTAAATTCCCAGCAGTGCTATTTCTGGGTCATAGGGGAGATCTAGTTTTAATTTTTTGAGGAACCTCCACACTGATTTCCAGAGCAGCTGCACCAGTTTGCATTCGCACCAACAGTGCAAGAAATTTCCCATTCCTCCACATCCTTGCCAGCATCTATAGTCTCCTGATTTGTTCATTTTAGCCACTGTGACTAGCGTGAGGTGACATCTGAGTGTGGTTTTGATTTGTATTTCCCTAAGGAGGAGTGACGTTGAGCATCTTTTCATGTGCCTGTTGGCCAGCTTGATGTCCTCTTTAGAAAAGTGTCTATTCATTTTTTCTGCCTATTTCTTCACTGGATTATTTGTTTTTCGGGTGTGGAGTTTGGTGAGCTCTTTATAGATTTTGGATACTAGCCCTTTGCCCGATATGTCATTTGCAAATATCTTTTCCCATTCTGTCGGTTGCCTTTTAGTTTTGTTGATTGTTTCCTTTGCAGTGCAGAAGCTTTTTATCTTCATGAGGTCCCAATAGTTTATTTCTGCTTTTAATTCCCTTGCCTTCAGATGTGTCAAGTAAGAAATTGCTGCAGCTGAGGTCATAGAGGTTGTTTCCTGCTTTCTCCTCTAGGGTTTTGATGGTTTCCTGTCTCACATTCAGATCGTTTATCCATTTTGAGTTTATTTTTGTGAATGCTGTAAGAAAGTGGTCTAGTTTCATCCTTCTGCATGTTGCTGTCCAGTTCTCCCAGCACCATTTGTTAAAGAGACTGTCTTTTTTCCATTGGATATTCTTTCCTGCTTTGTCAAAGATTAGTTGGCCATACTTTTGTGGGTGTAGTTCTGGGTTTCTATTCTATTCCATTGGTCTATGTGTCTGTTTTTGTGCCAATACCATGCTGACTTGATGATTACAGCTTTGTAGTAGAGGTTAAAGTCCAAGATTGTGATGCCTCCCGCTTTGGTCTTATTCAATATTACTTTGGCTATTCAGAGTCTTTTGTGGTTCCATATGAATTTTAGGATTGCTTGTTCCAGCTTTGAGAAGAATGCTGGTGCAATTTGATTAGGATTGAATTGAATGTGTAGATTGCTTTGGGTAGTGTTGACATTTTAACAATATTTATTCTTCCAATCCATGAGCACAGAATGTTTTTTTCCATTTCTTTGTATTTTCTTCAATTTCCTTCATAAATTTTCTATAGTTTTCCACATACAGATCTTATACATCTTTGGTTAGGTTTATTCCTGGGTATTTTATGCTTCTTGGTGCAATTGTGAATGGGATCAGTTTCTTTATTTGTCTTTCTGTTGCCTCATTATTAGTGTATAAGGATGCAACTGATTTCTATACATTGATTTTGTATCCTGCAACTTTGCTGAATTCATGTATCAGATCTAGCAGACTTTTAGTGGAGTCTATCGGATTTTCCATGCATAATATCATGTCATCTGCAAAAAGTGAAAGCTTGACTTCCTCTTTGCCAGTTTTGATGCCTTTGATTTCCTTTTGTTGTCTGATTGCTGATGCTAGAACTTCCAACACTATGTTAAACAACAGCAGTGAGAGTGGACATCCTTGTCGTGTTCCTGATCTTAGGGGGAACGCTCTCAGTTTTTCCATATTGAGGATGATATTAGCTGTGGGCTTTTCATAAATGGCCTTCATGATGTTTAAGTATGTTCCTTCTATTCCGAATTTCTCGAGGGTTTTTACTAAGAAAGGATGCTGAATTTTGTCAAATGTTTTTTCTGCATCAATTGACAGGATCATATGGTTCTTCTCTTTTCTTTTATTACTGTGATGTATCACATTGATTGATTTGCGAATGTTGAACCAGCCCTGCATCCCAGGAATGAATCCCACTTGACCATGCTGAATAGTTTTTTTTTTTTATTTTTTTTTGTACGCTGTTGAATTCTATTTGCTAGTATGTTGTTGAGGATTTTTGCATCCATATTCATCAGGGTTATTGGCCTTTATTTTTGCTGGGTCTCTGTTTTGGGAATCAAAGTAATGCTGGCTTCATAGAATGAGTCTGAAAGTTTCCCTTCCCTTTGTATTATTTGGAATAGCTTGAGAAAGATAGTTATTATCTCTGCTTTAAACGTGGTAGAACTCCCCTGGGAAGCCATCTGCTCCGACTCTTATTTGTTGGGAGATTTTGATAACTGATTCAATTTCTCACTGGTTATGGGTCTGTTCAACTTTTCTATTTCTTCCTGTTTGAGTTTTGGCAGTGTGTGGGTGCTTAGGAATTTGTCCATTTCTTCCAGGTAGTCCAGTTTGTTGGCATATAATTTTTCATAGTATTCCCTGGTAATTGCTTGTATTTCTGAGGGATTGGTTGTAATAATTCCTTTTTCATTCACCATTTTATCTATTTGGGTCCTCTCCCTTTTCTTTTTGAGAAGTCTGGCCAGAGGCTTATCAATTTTGTTTATTTTTCAAAAAAACAACTTTTGGTTTCATTGATCTGCTACACAGGTTTTTTTTTTTTTTTTTTTTTTAGATTCTATACTGTTTATTTCTGCTCTGATCTTTATTATTTCTCTTCTTCTGCTGGGTTTGGGTTGTCTTTGCTGTTCTTCCTCTATTTCCTTTAGGTGTGCTGTTAGATTTTTGTATGTGGGATTTTTCTTGTTTCTTGAGATAGGCCTGGATTGCAATGTATTTCCCTCTCAGGACTGCCTTCACTGCATCCCAAAGCATTTGGATTGTTGTATTTTCATTGTCATTTGTCCATGTATTTTTAAATTTTTTCTCTAATTGCCTGGCTGACCCATTCATTCTTTAGTAGGGTGTTCTTTAACATCCATGCTTTTGGAGGTTTTCCAGACTTTTTCCTGTGGTTGATTTCAAGTTTCATAGCATTATGATCTGAAAGTGTGCATGGTATGATCTCAATTCTTTTATACTTATGAAGGACTGTTTTTTGACCGAGTATGTAATCAATTTTGGAGAGTGTTCCATGTGCACTTGAGAGGAAAGTATATTCTATTGCTTTGGGATGCAGAGTTCTAAATATATCTGTCAAGTCCATCTGCTCCAATGTATCATTCAGGGCCCTTGTTTCTTCATTGATTCTGTGTCTAGATGATCTATCCATTGTTGTAAGTGGGGGTATTAACGTCCCCTGCAATTACCACATTCTTATCAATAAGGTTGCTTATGTTTGTGAGTAATTATTTTATATATTTGGGGGCTCCGGTATTCAGCACATAGACATTAATAATTGTTAGCTCTTCCTGATGGATAGACCCTGTAATTATTATATAATGCCCTTCTTCATCTCTTGTTATAGCCTTTAACTTTTTTATAGCCTTTAATTTAAAGTCTAGTTTGTCTGCTATAAGTATGGCTACTCCAGCTTTCTTGTGACTTCCAGGAGCATGATAGATAGTTCTCCATCCCCTCACCTTCAATCTGAAGGTGTCTTCAGGTCTAAAATGAATGTCTTGTAGACAGCAAATAGATGGGTCTTGTTTTTTTTTTTTTTTTATCCATTCTGATACCCTATGTCTTTTTAAATTTTTTTTCAACATTTATTTATTTTTGGGACAGAGAGAGACAGAGCATGAACGGGGGAGGAGCAGAGAGAGAGGAAGACACAGAATCGGAAACAGGCTCCAGGCTCTGAGCCATCAGCCCAGAGCCCGACGCGGGGCTCGAACTCACGGACCGCAAGATCGTGACCTGGCTGAAGTCGGACGCTTAACCGACTGCGCCACCCAGGCGCCCCACCCTATGTCTTTTTGTTGGAGCATTTAGTTCATTTACATTCAGTGTTGTTATAAAAAGGTGTGGGTTTAGAGTCATTGTGATGTCTGTAGGTTTCATGCTTGTAGTGATGTCTCTGGTACTTTGTGATCCTTGCAAATTTTCACTCACAGGATCCCCCTTAGGATCTCTTGTAGGGCTGGTTTAGTGGTGATGAATTCCTTCAGTTTTTGTTTGTTTGGGAAGACCTTCATCTCTCCTTCTATTCTGAATGACAGACTTGCTGGATAAAGGATTCTCGGCTGCATAATTTTTCTGTTCATCACATTGAAGATTTCCTGCCATTCCTTTCTGGCCTGCCAAGTTACAGTAGGTAGGTCTGTTACTACTCTTATGTATTTACCTTTTTAAATTAGGGCCTGTTCATCCCTAGCTGCTTTCAGAATTCTCTCTTTATCCTTGTATTTTTCCAATTTCACTATGATATGTCATGTAGGAGATTGATTCAAGTTATGTTTGAAGGGAGTTCTCTGTGCCTCTTGGATTTCAGTGCCTGTTTTCTTCACCTGATCAGGGAAGTTCTAAGCTATGATTTGTTCACATACACCTTCAGCCCCTTTCTCTCTCTTCTTCTGAAATTCCTATGATACAGATAATGTTCTGTTTGCATCACTTAATTCTCTAATTCTCTCCTCATACTCCTGAATTTTTTTTATGTCTCTTTTTCTCAGCTTACTGTTTTTCTATAATTTTATCTTCTAATTCACCTAATATCTCCTCTGCATCTTCAATCTGTGCTGTGGCCACCGCCATTTTATTTTATACCTCATTTATAACATTTTTTATTTTTTTTTTAATTTTTTTTTCAACGTTTATTTATTTTTGGGACAGAGAGAGACAGAGCATGAACGGGGGAGGGGCAGAGAGAGAGGGAGACACAGAATCGGAAACAGGCTCCAGGCTCTGAGCCATCAGCCCAGAGCCCGACGCGGGGCTCGAACTCACGGACCGCGAGATCGTGACCTGGCTGAAGTCAGATGCTTAACCGACTGCGCCACCCAGGCGCCCCAGATTTTTTAATTCCTCGTGGCTATTTTTCAGTCCCTTGATCTCTGTAGCAATATATTCTCTGCTGTGCTCTATGCTTTTTTCAAGCCCAGCGATTAATTTTATGGCTATTATTCTAAGTTCTTGTTCTGTTATATTGCTTAAATCGGTTTTGATCAAGTCGTTGGCTGCCGGTACTTCCTGGAGTTTCTTTTGAGAATTCTTCCATTTCATCATTTTGGTTAGTCCCTGCAGTATCTCCAAAATGCAGGGCACTTCCCCTGTGCTGTCTGGAGAAATTTGTTTTGGTTGGCGGGGCTGCAGTCAGATCCAATGTCTGCCCTTAGCCCACTGCTGGGGCCACAGTCAGACTGGTGTGTACCTTATCTTCCTCTCTCCCAGGGTCAGGACTCACTATAGAGCGGTGTGGCCCCTGTCTGGGCTGCTTGCACACTGCCAGGCTTGTGGTGCTGCTTCGATGGGATCTGGCCAAGGGCATATCAGCAGGGGTGGATCCGCCAGGTGCACAGGGGTGGGAGGGGCAGGCTTAGCTAGCTTTGCCATAGGTGGTCCCCTGTGGGAAGGGCCCTGCAACACAGGTTGGGAGGCAGGCCCATAGGAGGGATGGATCCACAGAAGCACAGCATTGGGCGTTTGCATGGTGCAAGCAAGTTCAGTGACTGGAACTGGTTCTCTTTGGAATTTCTGCTGGGGGATGGGAAAAGGAGATGGCGCTTGCCAGTGCCTTTGTTCCCCTGCCAAGCTCTGCCCTTCTGGGGCTCAACAACTCTCCCTCCTGGCATCCTCTCACCCTCCTGTCTCCAAGTGCAGAGCTGCTGACTTTTAACATTCCAGATGTTAAGTCCTGCTGGCTGTCAGAACTCATGGAGTCCGGCCCCTCCACTTTTGCAAGACAGACTTTGGAGGCTCTGCCTTGCCTGGCAGGCTGCCCCTCCACTGCCCCGGCTCCCTCCCACCAGTCCATGTAGTGCGCACCACGTCTCCACCCTTCCTACCCTTTTCTGTGGGCCTCTTGTCTATGCTTGGCTCTGGAGAGTTCATTCTGCTAAACGCCTGGTGGTTTTCTGGGTTATTTACACTTATGTGGGTGGAATATAAGTGATCAGCAGAAGGAGGTGATCCCAGCATCCTCCTATGCCGCCATCTTTTATCTTCCCTCCCCATAGAGGTTTCTACAGGCTTGGTTTATGGCTCATATATGATATATTCTGGAATATTACATGGGTTGTCATGTGCAGTGTTCTATGTCAGTTAAGTAACTTTTGCTACGCATTTAAATCTTCTTTATCTGATTTTTTGTCTGTTTATTCTGTAACTCAAGGAAGTGTATTAAAATTTCCTACTGGGACTGGATTTTTCCATTTCTCCTTTTACTCCTGTCATTTTTTACTGTTTATATTTTCTCCATTTACTTCTATCACTTTTTGCTATATATATTTGGGCTCTATATTAAAAGGTGCATGCAAATTTAAAATTGTTTTATTAATATTTTTATTTTCAATTAAACATTCCATCATTTGCAGTCTCCCTTTTTCTCTAGTAAAACTTTTACTTGAGGTGTATTTTATCTCTTATGAATTGTTATACCAGCTTTCAGTCAGTCCTTGCTTAAGTGGTATATTTTAGCCATCTTTTTTTTTTTTTTCCAAATTTTCTATATCCTTACATTTTATATAAGGCCCTTTTAAGGATCGTTTGATTGAATGAATTTTTTTAATCTAGATTTATGATCTCTGCTTTTTAATTTGAAAGCTTCAGGCCATTTACATGTAATTTAATTTAAGATATAATTTGGTTTAAATTATCTTACTGTTTCCCTTGCATGTATTTTACTGTTCTAGTTTCCTTTTCCTCTATTTTGTTATGTTTAATATTATTATTATTATTTTAATTATTTAATTTTTACCCATTTAGCTTGGTAGTTAAATATCCTTTTATCATTTTTGTTGTGTTTACCTTTCAGATTACAACATATATTTTTGCTTTATCACAGTTTAATATAAATTAGTTCTTTTGCATTTCATTAGATAACACTAGCACCTTTCAGTATTAAACTCTGTCAATGCACCTCCTGATTTATTGATATGTATTTTAATTATATATAATATATGTATAATATAATTATTATATAATATATATAAATTATTCAAAGAAATCATCAAATGAGTCAATACTCTTTTAGATTTTCCTCCATATTTTCAACTGTCATTATTCTTCATTCTTCTTGCATTTATATGCCTTCATCTCAGATCATATTTTTTATCCTGAGCATAAACCTTTAGTTTGAGTTGGCTTGTGACAAATTTGCCTAGCTTTTGTTTGCATTAAGGTATTTATTTCTTTAACTTCCATTTTCGAAAGGTAAGTTTTTTATAGACACAAAATTCTAAGTATGCGGTTATTTTATTTCAGCAGTATGAAGTTAGAATTTCACTTTCTTTAAACTATCATTTATTTTCAAAAATTATGTCAATCTTATTTTCACTCTTTTTAAGATAATTTGTTGTTTTTCTTTCCTCTTTAAATATTTTCTCTCTTTGGGGCACCTGGGTGGCTCAGTCAGTTAAGCATCTGACTTTGGCTCAGGTCATGATCTAGTGGTTCATGGGTTTGAGCCTCATGTTGGGCTCTGTACTGACAGCTCAGAGCCTGGACCCTGCTTCGGATTCTATGTGTGTGTCTCTCTCTGCCCCTCCTCTGCTCACACTCTCTCTCACTCTCAAAAATAAATAAACATAAAAAAATATTTTCTCTCTTTATTTGCGTTTCAACAGCTTTATTATGATGGTCATGGATTCCCTCATACCCCAGTATGCTTGGCATATATACTGCTTCTTACATCTGTGACTTGATGTCTTTTGTTACTTTTCAAAATTTCTGAAGCATTCTATCTTGCAATACTATTCTGTACTGTTCTCTCTCCTTTATAGGACTCTAATTAAACATGTTTGATTTATTTTTTTTTTCATTTTGTAATCTTTATGTATTTTTGAAAGAGATAGAGAGAGAACAAATGGGGGAGCAACAGAGAGAGAAGGAGGCACAGGATCTGAATCAGGCTCCAGGCTCCGAGCTGTTAGCACAGAGCCTGATGCAGGACTCAAACTCATGATCCACAAGTTCAAGACCTGAGCCGAAGTTGGACGCTCAATGGACTAAGCCACCCAAGTGCCTCTAAACATATGTTTGATTTATTTACTGTATCCCCCTTAACTTTGTTCCATCTCTTACTATATCATTCATAGTGTTGTTTATCCATACTTCATTCTGGATAGTTTCTTCACACTCTTCATTTATTTCTCTAACTCTTCCTTCAGTGTGTCTCATATGCTGCTAATACCATGATTATTCTTAATTCCAGGTATTGCTCTTTTGAGTTCTAGAAATTTCATTCATATTTTATATTATCAAATTGTTAGCTAAAATTTTCAATGTTTTAGGGTTTCTTGACAATTATAAGCATGATTTTTTTTAAAGTTTATATCTAATAATGCCATTATCTGGATTTCATGTGGATTATTTTTAATTTCTTTTTTTTCACTCCTTGATTTTCAATCATTTTTTATTATCTCTTTTTAACCTAGTTATTTAAAATTTTCAGAGAACTGTATGTAATAAATTGTAGATTTATTTCCTTCAGTCATAGAATGAAGTTATCTTTCTTCAGGAAAAAGGTTTTTTGTTTGTTTGTTTGTTTTTCCTGATAAACTGCCAGACAGCAACAAACAACCCCAAATCCCTTTAATCCCATTAGTGGTTGAGATTATTAATCTGGACTTCAGACACTTGGGGGGGGGGGGCTGGTCTATTTCCAATTTACCCTTACTTGCCTGGCATAGCTTTCAGAGATCCCTAAGCATGAGTGGTTTTCCAGGGTCCCTTCCCTTCGGAAGTCCCACCTTCAACATTTATGTACTTATCCCTATGACTGTAGAAAATCTGGCATGAATTTTCAGCATTTAAGCTGTCCTGTCTCCTTAGGAGTCATCAATTGCTGCTAAAGGAAAAGGAGCCAAACATTAGGATTTTCTTTTTTCCTCTTATCTTTGATCCATAACATCTTATAGCACCGTTAGCTCTTTGATGCTTTCAAATAATACTTTATTTTAAATAATTTTTAACAATTATCTAGGTGTTCTTAGTCGGAAGTTTGGTCCAATTTAGCTTATCTGTCATTGGTAGAAGCAAAACTCTAAATTTATTTTTTTTATGCTTAGTTTGGTACAGTCCTTATTATCATTGCTATCTTCTGCACTGTGCTATGTCTGATGTATAGAAGATAATGTAACAAGAACAAGAAAACACAAATAATATGCTTCTCATTAAGTTTTCCAGATGGATATGTCTGGCCAGCACAGATCAACAACTCAGATATTTTTCTTAAGTTTTATTATATTACAAGTGCACATCATCATCTTCTCCACCCATTTTTTACTGCTCCTACTTCTGAGGTCCTCAGGTCAGTTCCAGCCTTCAGCCACTCTTATATTTCAACTATTCCACTGACAATAGATTCTGGATCCTCACTCCACTATATCTTCCTGTTTTGTGTGAATATATATATATATGTGTGTGTGTGTGTGCAATGTTATTCCAAGAATCAGTTAAAAAAATGTCACAGGGAGGGGCCAAGATGGCAGAGTAGCATGGAAGTTCTTAGCCTCTCTCATCCCTGAATACAACTAGATTAGCAAGAAACCATTTTGCACACATAGAAAATTGATCTAAGGATTAACGCAACAATCTACGTAACCTGAGCCACAGAACTCAGCAGGTATGTGGCACAGAGAGGTGAACTGGGGGGTGGCACGGAGAGGTGAACTGGGGGTAGAGACACCATGGAGGGTAGGGAGCTATTTTGTTTGCAGAGAGAGGACAGAGACAGGGGAGAGAGTACAGGAAAAGCACTCCCCCTTAAAGCAGCTGGAGAGAAAGAGAAAGAGTAGAAACACCCAGAAGGGTCTGAACAACAAAGGGGAAAAGGAGAAAGGAGAGGGTTTCAATACCATTAGGACTCTGTAAACAGAGGAGTGCAGAGTCAGAAAATCTGCAGTTTGATACCTGGTGGTGCTCTCATGGGAAGGGCAAATCCCCAGGAGGAGACAGCGAGGTCTGAGGGATCCTCAGGCCACATGGGGGAGGCCTCCTGCTGGGAGAACATTTGGTAGAGGCCATGTGGCCTCCCCATGGGAAAAGGTCCCAGCAGACCCTAGAGAACAGCCATTTATACTAGTGTTGGAACAAGGACACTAGGGAACCATGAAGCCTGGCACCAGTTGTGTGTTGTGATTTGCCATATTCCCTGAACCACTGCTGCTACATGATAGCACAAACTTTTTCTGGGGTGGGCTGGCACCCGGACAGTCTCTGGGCCTCTCCAGCAACATGGTTGCATGAGTGTTCCCTTGGGTAAGCCAGCACCCAACACTTGCTTGGCAAGACCCTCCCCCAGAGGGTAAAAGCAGGCCCAAGCTGCAGGGCCCTCAGAAGTGAAGGGTTTGGAAACACAGCTCAATCTTAGATAACATTCAGGACAGAGGTGCCACCTTGCAGGCTGATGCCTTGGTCATGGACAGTGCAGAAGCAGGGAGTGAAATAAGACCAGAGACAAAGGAGGGGTGCCTAATGGCCAGTAAATGAGAGCACAGAGTTCTGATGCAAGAGACTGGGAACATGCATGATGCCATTTTCAACTCTCCCACTTCTGCACATGCACACACCTGTGCAAAAAACTGATCCATCCCACTATCCAGCAGACTGTCATTAAAAATAAAAGAGGAGATAAATAGTTTCTCAGATAAACAATACATAAAGAATTCATAACCACTAAACTGGCTGTGCAAAAATCTTTAAGGGAAACTCTCTGAGGGGAGAAAAGACAAAAACAAACAAAAAAGACCAAAACAAACAAAAAAGACCAAAAGCAACAAAGACTAGAAAGGACCAGTAAACATCACCAGAAACTTCAACTCTACAGGAAATACAAAGGCAATAAATTCATATCTTTCAGTACTCACTCTAAATATCAATGGACTAAATGCTCCAATCAAAAACCACGGGGTAACAGAATGGATAAAAACAGAAGATCCGGGACTCGGGTAGGAAGACGGCAGCATAGGAGGATGCTGGGCTCAACTCGTCCTGCTGTTCACTTAGATTCCACACACATCTCCATAAATAACCCAGAAAACATCTAGAAGACTAGCAGAACAGACTCTATGGAGCCAAGTGTAGACAAGAGGCTCACGGAAGATGATAGGAAGGGTGGAGAGGCAGTGCACGCTACACGGACTAGCACGAGAGAGCCTGGGTGGTGGAGGGGCAGCCCGACGGCAAGGCAGAGCCCCCAAGTCTGGCTTGCAAAACCAGAAGGGCTGGACTGCATGAGTTCTGACAGCCAGCAGGACTTAACATCTGGAATGTTAAAACTCAACAGCTCTGCACTCTGAGAGCGCTGAGAGTGAAAGGACACTGGGAGGGAGATTTGCTGAGCCAGGGAAGACAGAGCTCAGCTCAGAGGGGACAAAGGCACTGGCAAGCACCATCTCCCTCTCCCATCCCTCAGCTGAAATTCCAAAGGGAACCAATTCCCATCACCGAACTTATTTGCACAGCCCAAACACCCAATGCTGTGCTTCTGTGGATCCATCCCTCCAACAGGTCTGCCTCCCTCCTGGTGCACCAGGGCCCCTTCCAAAGCGGACCATTGAAGGCAAAGCAAGCTGAGTCTGCACCTCCGGCCACTGTGCACCTTGCAGATCCACCCTGACTAATAAGCCTGATCCCATCGAAGCAGCGCCAAAACTCTGGCAGTATGCAAGTAGTCCATACAGGGGCCACACCACTCCACAGTGAGTCCTGCCCCTGGGAGATGGGAAGATAAGGTGCACACTAGTCTGACTGCGGCCCCAGCGGTGGGCTGGGGGAAGACATCAGGTCTGACTGTGGCCCCGCCCACCAACGCAAATTACTCCAGACAGCACAGAGGAAGAGCCCTGCAGTTCTGCGCCACTCCAGTGACTATCCAAAATGATGAAATAGAAGAATTCTCCTCAAAAGAAACTTCAGGAAGTAGCGACAGCTAATGAACTGATAAAAAATGATATAAGCAATATAACAGAAAATGAATTCAAAATACTAGTCATAAAATTAATCACTGGGCTTGAAAAAAGTATACATGACAGCAAAGAATGAATTGCTACAGAGATCAAGGGACTAAGAAACAGTCAGGAGGAGCTAAAAATGCTATAAATGAGCTGCAAAATAAAATGGAGGCGATAACAGCTCGGGTTGAAGAGGCAGAGGAGAGAATGGGTGAAGTAGAAGAGAAAATTATGGAAAAAGAGGAAGCTGAGAAAAAGAGAAATAAAAAAAAAATATCCAGGAGTATGAGGGGAGAATTAGAGAGGTAAATGATGTGATGAAATGTAATAATATATGCATAATTGGGATTTCAGAGGAGGAAGAGAGAGAGGAAGGTGCTGAAGGTGTACTTGATGAATCATAGCTGAGAATTCCATCCTTGATATGGAGAAGGAAAAAGGCATTGAAATCCAAGAGGCACAGAGAACTCCATTCAGACATAACTTGAATCGATCTTCTGCACGACATATCATAATGAAATTGGAAAAATACAAGGATAAAGAGAAAATTCTGAAAGCAGCTAGGGAAAAACATGCTCTAACATATAAAGTGAGACCGATAAGTCTTGTGACGGATCTATCTACTGAAACTTCACAGGCCAGAAAGGAATGGCAGGAAATCTTCAATGTGATGAACAGAAAAATTATGCAGCCGAGAATCCTTTATCCAGCAAGTCTGTCATTCAGAATAGAAGGACAGATAAAGGTCTTCCCAAACAAACAAAAACTGAAGGAATTCATCACCACTAGACCAGCCCTACAAGAGATCCTAAGGGGGATCCTGTGGGAGAAATGTTGCAAGGATCACAAAGTACCAGAGACATCACTACAAGCATGAAACCTACAGACATCACAATGACTCTAAACCCACACCTTTTTATAATAACACTGAATGCAAATGGACTAAACGCTCCAACCAAAAGGCATAGGGTATCAGAATGGATAAAAAAAACAAGACCCATCTATTTGCTGTCTAGAAGAGACTCATTTTATTTATTTATTTTTTTTTCTTTGACATCAGCTGTACCAACATTTTTATTTATTTATTTATTTGTTTGTTTGTTTATTTATTTATATATGAAATTTATTGTCAAATTGGTTTCCATACAACACCCAGTGCTCATCCCAAAAGGTGCCCTCCTCAATACCCATCACCCACCCTCTCCTCCCTCCCACCCCCCATCAACCCTTAGTTTGTTCTCAGTTCTCAACAGTCTCTTATGCTTTGGCTCTCTCCCACTCTAACCTCTTTTTTTTTTTTTCTTCCCCTCCCCCATGGGTTCCTGTTAAGTTTCTCAGGATCCACATAAGAGTGAAACCATATGGTATCTGTCTTTCTCTGTATGGCTTATTTCACTTAGCATCACACTCTCCAGTTCCATCCACGTTGCTACAAAAGGCCATATTTCATTTTTTCTCATTGCCACGTAGTATTCCATTGTGTATATAAACCACAATTTCTTTATCCATTCATCAGTTGATGGACATTTAGGCTCTTTCCATAATTTGGCTATTGTTGAGAGTGCTGCTATGAACATTGGGGTACAAGTGCCCCTATGCATCAGTACTCCTGTGTCCCTTGGATAAATTCCTAGCAGTGCTATTGCTGGGTCATAGGGTAGGTCTATTTTTAATTTTCTGAGGAACCTCCACACTGCTTTCCAGAGCGGCTGCACCAATTTGCATTCCCACGAACAGTGCAAGAGGGTTCCCGTTTCTCCACATCCTCTCCAGCATCTAGAGTCTCCTGATTTGTTCATTTTGGCCACTCTGACTGGCGTGAGGTGATACCTGAGTGTGGTTTTGATTTGTATTTCCCTGATAAGGAGCGACGCTGAACATCTTTTCATGTGCCTGTTGGCCATCTGGATGTCTTCTTTAGAGAAGTGTCTATTCATGTTTTCTGCCCATTTCTTCACTGGGTTATTTGCTTTTCGGGTGTGGAGTTTGTCTCTTTAACAAATGGTGCTGGGAGAACTGGACAGCAACATGCAGAAGGTTGAAACTAGACCACTTTCTCACACCATTCACAAAAATAAACTCCAAATGGATAAAGGACCTGAATGTGAGACAGGAAACCATCAAAACCTTAGAGGACAAAGCAGGAAAAAACCTCTCTGACCTCAGCCGTAGCAATCTCTTACTCGACACATCCCCAAAGGCAAGGGAATTAAAAGCAAAAGTGAATTACTGGGACCTTATGAAGATAAAAAGCTTCTGCACAGCAAAGGAAACAACCAACAAAACTAAAAGGCAACCAACGGAATGGGAAAAGATATTTGCCAATGACATATCGGACAAAGGGCTAGTATCCAAAATCTATAAAGAGCTCACCAAACTCCACACCCGAAGAGATTCATTTTAGACCTGAGAACACCTTCAGATTGAAAGTGACGGGATATAGAATTATTTATCATGCTCCTGGAAGTCAAAAGAAAGCTGGAGTAGCCATACTTATATCAGACAAACTAGACTTTAAATAAAGGCTGTAACAAGAGATGAAGAAGGGCACTATATAATAATTACAGGGTCTATCCATCAGGAAGAGCTAACAATTATAAATGTCTATGCAGCAAATAAGGGAGCCCCAAAATATATAAAACAATTACAAGCATAAGCAACCTTATTGATAAGAATGTGGTAATTGCAGGGGAATTTAATACTCCACTTACAACAATGGATAGATCATCTAGACACAGGATCATTAAGGAAACTAGGGCCCTGAATGATACATTGGAGCAGATGTACTTGACAGATATATTTAGAACTCTGCATCCCAAAGCAATAGAATATACTTTCCTCTCAAGTGCACATGGAACACTCTCCAAGATTGATCACATACTCAGTCACAAAACAGCCCTTCATAAGTAGAAAAGAATTGAGATCATACCATGCATACTTTCAGACCTCAATGCTATGAAGCTTGAAATCAACCACAGGAAAAAGTTTGGAAAACCTCCAAAAGCATGGAGGTTAAAGAACACCCTACCAAAGAATGAATGGGTCAACCAGGCAATTAGAGAAGAAATTAATAAACATATGGAAACAAATGACAATGAAAATACAACAATCCAAATGCTTTGGGATGCAGTGAAGGCAGTCCTGAGAGGAAAATACATTGCAATCCAGGCCTATCTCAAAAACAAGAAAAATCCCACATACAAAATCTAACAGCACACATAAAGGAAATAGAAGCAGGACAGCAAAGGCACCCCAAACCCAGCAGAAGAAGAGAAATAATAAAGATCAGAGCAGAAATAAACAGTATAGAATCTAAAAAAAAAAAAAACTATATAGGAGATCAATGAAACAAAGAGTTTTTTTTGTTTTTTTTTT
>NW_024415344.1:0-1952 GCF_014898765.1 Herpailurus yagouaroundi | reverse complement strand
TGTATTATGCATGTATATAATAGATTTTATATGTATATGCCAGAAAATCTGTTTGTTAAGACCTGAATCCAACTGAAAGTCTGGAGTCCTTCATTCTGGGGCCCAAGCTAATGGGGAAGCAGCTACCTCTCCTGTTCCTCTCCTCCTCCTCTCCTGCAGATGACAGCAGCATAAGAAGCTATCAAACCTGGGCAGCAGAGTTAAAGCATCTGTTTGCATCCCATTGGTTAAAGCAAGTCACATGGTCAAGTCCAACATGGAGGGGTCTATATATTCTGCTCACAATGGGAGGTGTTGCAAAGGTACATGGCAAAGAATGTGGGTGTGTATATTCCTATAACAGAGGAGTGAAAATTTGGGAACAAATCAGTCTCTCTCAGAGAGTAAGGTTCTTCCCTTACCCAGTCACCATATAGCCAGAGGTCAGGCATGTGATCCAATCTATATTCATCAAGCGGTCATTCCTTGGAGTTTGAGCCTTGAGTCACTGGCAAGGAAGGAGAGACAGTAGCCATGGAATCTATGACTCATTTATGTCTTTCCAAAACATTTTCTCTGTTTAAGAATCAGAGTCATGCCTATCCCCTGTACCAAACACTTCTACCACTTTTTATCTCTAGAGTGACTCTTCTTCAAGGACTCACACTTTCTACCAGTTCTGCCCTGTACATTACTTAGAGTATCTATTCTTCCTAAGCCATCCAGTTGTTAATATTTTTTTAAATTTTTAATGTTCATTTATTTTTGAGATAGAGAGACAGTGAGCAGGAGAGAGACAGAGAGAGGGAGACACAGAATCTGGAGGAGGCTCCAGGCTCTGAACTGTCAGCACAGAGCCTGACGCAGGACTTGAACTCACGGACCATGAGATCATGACCTGAGCCGAAATCAGACGCTCAAGTGACTGAGCCACCCAGGCGCCCCAAGTTGTTAATATTTTTTTAATCCACATATTCAAACATTCATGTAAGCCTTCAGCAACATGAGTTCTGCCAGAGTTCATCCTTGTAGACCTCTTGCCCCCAGGTCTTTCTTGTTACAACAGTTTTAGGAGCCCTGAAGGATTCAGTACTTAGGAGAGAGTCCAGAAGATACTTGGAAAAGTGTTCTGGAAAGGAAGCCATCAGAGCCTCAGAATCTGCTTTTGAGAAAAGAGCTGGTTGATTCCTTCTACATTAGTTTCTGTGATTCACATCATGTAACCCTGTTCTCTTGTCCAGAGATTCCACATCTGCACCAAAAGAAGGCAGCTTTCTAGAGGCTGGATGCGTGGTCAATGAGATTGACAAAAATCTGGCCAAAGGGACATTTTGAAATTATTCCCCACCCCTGGTGCCTTCCAAAGGGATGTTTTGGGCAGTCATATCATTTTACTACATTACCTCACTGTCTTGTCCACAGTTGTTTGGCTTAAAGACAATCTTCAAAAAGACAATCTTCTCATCTGCTGAGAGGACAAGGAGTCAATCCATGGGTTAGATCAATCCAATTCACCTTTCCAACACCACGAACCCAAAGTCACTTTGCTTGAGTAAGTCACGATGCCAGGGAAAGCCAGAAACACATTCAAGCCAAATGTTGTGGGTTCACAAAAGCCTTCAAGTAGGCATGTTGAGGGAAGCAAAACAGGAAGCTATGAGTCCCCAGGGAGATACTGAGAGATACAGCCTTAATTCCCATAATGTGTTCCATGAAAGTACTTTCTGTATTTTTACTTGCATTTCCTTAACTCAATCTCAACAGGGCAATTATCCTGGGTGGGCTTGGCTTAATCACCAGCCCAGTCAGACCCTTCATCCACCAGCTCAAATAGAAGCAAGTGGGGAAGTCAGACTTTCAGGAGAAGGGGCATCAGACTCCCTCCCTGACTGGAGGAGTGTGAAAGCATTTATAGGCATGTCTAAAATTCATCACGACATCCTTGAAAAGGTTTGGGAGAGAATAGGAATAGG
>NW_024415343.1:0-18212 GCF_014898765.1 Herpailurus yagouaroundi | reverse complement strand
ATCCATTTTGAGTTTATTTTTGTGAATGGTGTGAGAAAGTGGTCTAGTTTCAACCTTCTGCATGTTGCTGTCCAGTTCTCCCAGCACCATTTGTTAAAGAGACTGTCTTTTTTCCATTGGATGTTCTTTCCTGCTTTGTCAAAGATGAGTTGGCCATACGTTTGTGGGTCTAGTTCTGGGGTTTCTATTCTATTCCATTGGTCTATGTGTCTGTTTTTGTGCCAATACCATGCTGTCTTGATGATGACAGCTTTGTAGTAGAGGCTAAAGTCTGGGATTGTGATGCTTCCTGCTTTGGTCTTCTTCTTCAAAATTCCTTTGGCTATTCGGGGCCTTTTGTGGTTCCATATGAATTTTAGGATTGCTTGTTCTAGTTTCGAGAAGAATGCTGGTGCAATTTTGATTGGGATTGCATTGAATGTGTAGATAGCTTTGGGTAGTATTGACATTTTGACAATATTTATTCTTCCAATCCATGAGCAGGGAATGTCTTTCCATTTCTTTAAATCTTCTTCAATTACCTTCATAAGCTTTCTATAGTTTTCAGCATACAGATCCTTTACATCTTTGGTTAGATTTATTCCTAGGTATTTTATGCTTCTTGGTGCAATTGTGAATGGGATCAGTTTCCTTATTTGTGTTTCTGTTACTTCATTGTTAGTGTATAAGAATGCAACTGATTTCTGTACATTGATTATTTCTATATTTCTATCTTTAAACTCACTAATTCTCTCTTTCATATGATCTGCTCTAATTCTAATGCATTCAAATGCATTTTTATCTCATTTATTGAATTCTGCAGCTACAGAATTTGCTTCTTTTAAAGAACGTCAGCCTCTTTGGTAAAATACTCCCTTTTTTTGTTAATTTTATTCCTGAGATCACTGTAGTGTCTTTCAGATTTTTTTTTTTTTTTTTTTTTTTTTTTTGTAGCTCATTGAATTTTTCATGATAACTATTTTAACTTCTTTATCAGGTAGCTTTATTCCATGTCTTTGGGTTCTGTCGCTACAAAATTGCCATTTTCTTTCTGTGATACCTTATTACAATGATTTTTCAGTGTTTGATGTGAAGTGCCTCTGACACCAGGTTTGAATTAGCCAACACTTGCTTATTCGGGCAGGGTTTTGTTAACTTTGATTCTAATGGTCAACGGATCAGTAGTTAGGAGCCTTCCTTTTGTTTTCCAGAAGGTGGCGCTATAGCACAAGTTTTGGTTTCTCTTACTGGCGCTGACTCCCTGCTAAATTTGGGAGTACTGCATATTTAAAACACAAAAATAAACAAACAAAAGCAAAGAGTGTTGGCATTCATGGGCGGTTTTCTGTATCTCAGTGAAGACTGAAGGAGATGCTTTCCTTTAGTTTCTGTCTGGCTACTTCCCTGTCCTTTTCTCCCCAAAGTGACTGCAGTCTCTCTTCAGAGAGAGCAACTGGTCTCCCCAGCTGCAGTGTATGGTTGGCCCACCCTCACTTACCGCCTTCACTCTCCACCTTCTCAGCCAGAAAGGTTGTGTAGGCTCATTGTCAGACTAGCCACCACCTTCTCTGCCATCAACGCCTCTGTTGCTGCCTGCTAGCTCAAGTGGCACTTCCCTCACTCCCCTGGGTTCCTCCCAGTCTTATCCACTCACTTTTTTATTTAAAGTTTATTTATATATTTGGAGAGAGACAGAGAGAAAATGAGTGGGGAGGGGCCGAGAGAGAGGGAGAAAGCATTCCAAGTAGGCTCCTTGCTGTCAGTGTAGAGCCTGTGCAAGGCTCAATCTCACCAACTGTGGGATCATGCCCTGAGCTAAAATCAAGAGTCTTCACGCTTAACCGACTGAGCCACTCAGGTGCCCCCACTCACTTTTGTGTCCACAGATGGATGGATCTCTTCGGTGTCCTGGTCCACTGTGCTGGAGGAGGTGGTGCCTTTTTTTTTTTTTTTTTTTCTGTTTCTGTCGTGGATGTCTGATTAGTTGTGAATTAAAGAAGAAAGAAAGGACTCATGCTACCATCACTCCCTAGATTTTAATTTTATATATGCTTAATTATTTTTTAGCTTTATGAAGATATTTATTACTTTGATTAAGCATTTTCTATATTATATGTAGAGAAGGTAGCTGAATTAGAATTGAAGAGATTTTGAAAAGAATAAAATTAGCTAAGTGAGGCCAAGGTTTTAGTCACCGAAAGTACTACATTTCCAATGACTTCAATCTGATTATTGAACTATTAATAAGCATAATAAAGGAAGATATAGTGTAAACAAAATTAATATTGAAGAGTATTATAATATAGTTATTATTAAACATAAATGAATTCCCCTAACGTGGAAAATTTGTTGTTTAAAAAAAAGTAGCAGTTAATGCATAGATAATGAAATTCTATGAATTGTCATTTTGTGTCAGTTTTGTGGAATATGTATTATTAATCACTCAAAAAGAGTTCACTTTTCATTATTTTTTAGAGGTGTTGAATTCCTGAGAAAATGCTAAAACTCAGAAATAGTTTTTATAGCTATACTTATGTGTTTTTCACAAGTACATGCAAGCCCCATTATCTGGACCACATGAAAATTAGTCGAATCATTTTGTCTTATTAGATAAGAGGGAGAATATCTAAAGTAAAATAGTTTAGAACATTGAATAGCTTTGGAATAAATTAGTTTTTGTTCACTATCTAGCTATGTCGTAAAGACATTGCAATTTTCATGCAGAGAAAAAAACTTTTCCATGTATAAGGCTAATATCTAGTTCTAGACCATTACAGGAATCAGTGAAAGAGGGAAGAGGATATCAATGTCCGATCTAGTGTCATAATTTATGTGGGTTTGAGTATAAAGCATTTTGGATCTTTACCAATAGACTGGTGGTAGTGCCAGGAATATTTTGAGCTCAGTTTGAACCAGTTAGCTTAGTAGGAGTCCCCAAAGTTTATAGCCGAATCACAGTGTCCAAGGAGGCATAGTATACCTAGACCCATTTCAGGCTGCTGATGTAAGCAAGAGGGATACTGTATAGGCAGCAGAATACCCCAGGCAGTTGTTTTACTGTCATGCAGAGTTTGGTTTATGCAAGGAGGTTGATAGCTGGGTTGAAGTGAAGCCCCCAAGCAGTGGTTGGAGGTGCAACTGTAAGGTTTAACTTCTTAGGAGATGGGATTGGAAATGGTTGGGCAGATTTTCATGGTCCCAATTATGTTAGACCAGGGTAAGGGAAATGAGGCAAGCATGCAATTACACCAAAATAGTACAAGTAGAATGAGGGGAGTAGGGTACAGGATTGTATCCACTAGATACGTTTCCAGGGCCTTGCTAGACCCACTCAAGGTTGGGGGCAGGAAAGGAGTTTCGGATTCTGGCTGTGGATGGTTTGGGACTCCAAATGTGCTATATTGGGTTAGTAGGGATTAGGCCTTGAACATTTGTTTCAGCAACTGATTAGGGCAAGAGAATTTTGAGGAGCACTTCACTATTATAATATGTTTAAAACCCCCCCTGTCTGGATCTCAGAGGGGCCTAAATATAGGAAGGGATGGTATGGCTCCAGTTTCAAAGGATAGAGGGAATGTAGGGAGAAGGATCCCTACACAGGCCCATACATGGGAGATTGTAGGCAGTGATGGTTCACACTCTAATTAGCAGAATTCATATTTTCCTGAAAGAGTGAGTATAGTGTGGATAGTGTGTTCAGGTGTAGAATAGGAAGGATTGAGAGAAGTCATTAGCTCTCCCATTGCTCTGTGGATTGGTGGTAACTAGTTACTACACAAAACTGAGAAACAGCAGTATAGTGACTCAGATTCACGTTCCCGACTTAAAAGTCAGAAACGCTGTCCATTAGGTGTAAGCCTTTCACTTTGCAAGTAGGATATAAACTCTGCTTCTCTCTGAGTCATTCAATAAGTCAGAGATGCCACAAAGGTTCTATTTCTATCCAGTAGACTTCCCATTACATAATGTTTTGTTTTAGAATTAAATTAATTACTACATAAGTATTTCTTCTACATCATGTAACCAAGATTACTTCTATTTCAGGAAATATTTAGATGATGGCTCATTCTTTTATCTTTCAAAAGATTCCCTGTTTGAAGCTTTTACTGTGGGTTCAACAATTGATAATATTTGAGTAGGTAATGGGAATTTTGAGAGGAAAATAAACTACAGGCACTGAAGAATTCCTGTTAAAATTTTTCCCTCTATACTTTGTGGTGTGTAATAATGTATGTAATCACACCTTACTGCCTACTTAAAATATTTCACTAAAGACTACTTTGGAGCAATTATACTATTGGCAAATCTTGTTGTTGAACCAAGTAATATTAAGGCATTGTAGGAGGTGATAATAACCCTTTTTATAGTTGATAAAGTACTTTGAGTACCCTTGCTTTCATATGCTTAAAACTTCCTAAAATAATTGGCCCTTGGATGAATATACTTCGTTCTTCTGAAACCAGAGAATCATTTTATTTTTTGAAAGTTAAAAGAAGCTATTTAAAATATTCAAATGGGAGGGAAAGTGCTTATATATGAGCACCAAATATATTTAAAGATGCTTTAATATCCAAACTTGGGATCTTTATGTAAATTCAATTTGGGGAAAAGGATAAAAATGAGATTTGAACACAAATTCAAGATTAATTTAAAAAAAGACACATGGATATCAAATGTCAGCACTCATTATTAGAGATAGTCACCATAAAATAACTTTTCCACCAAAATTACTAGATTTTCCTTTTCTTAACTCTTCCTTATAGTCACCATTTTTAATGTTTTGAAAGAGCTTTAAGGATCAATTTTAAGTCATGTTTTAATTTGAAATAAATACTTTAAATTTAAAAGAAAAATACGTACACATAAATATAAATAATGGAATAAAATGAGAATACAATGCTAAATCTTCTCCTATCCCTATAAAACTCTAAACTATTTTCCAGAGGCAAAAGTCATTTAAGAGTTCTTTGTTTAACCTTCCAGAAATTATTGCTACGTAAGAAATTAGATATAAAAACATATAAATATACAATTATGGGTAAGTATATGTCATTTATATACATGCATGCATGTACATATGTATGTATGTAAACACATTTCTTCTGTTTCATTTTTTTGATACCATTTGTAAAAGCTATATCTATTAAGAAAATTAACCCCAAATGTGTCATAAATGCTGAAAATATTTTTTTGTAGTTTTTATTTGGCTTTTGCTTATGCTGTTTCTTCAATCAAGTAGAAATATAAATCTTTTAGGTATGCAAACTTACATACTTTTGTACTATGATTCCCCATTTTTCTTATGCTTAAAAAGTTTTTCCAGTCCAAGAAAATTCATAAAATTTTCTTCCACATTTTTACATGGTGGTGTTATTTATTTTGCTATTTAAATTTTTTTAAATGTTTATTCATTTTTGAGAGAGAGATAGACTGCGAGCAGGGAAGGGGCAGAGAGTGAGGGAGACACAGAATCTGAAGCAGGCTCCAGGCTCTGAGCTGTCAGCACAGATACCAACACGGAGCTCGAACTCATGAACTGGGAGATTATGACCTGAGCTGAAGTCGGATGCTTAATGACTGAGCTACTCAGGTGCCTCTGTTTCTACTCTTTAAATCTCAGATATATTTATTGTTGTTTAAATTTTTGATCCACCTGAAATTTATTTTGTATAATAAATTGGGATGTAAATCTATTTTTTCCTAGAATGTAACTCTATTTTTTAGTTAATCGTCCCTGCATAAAATTTTGAATTATCAGTTTTTTTAGATTCTCAATATTGTTCGAATAATATGAGATTTTTCACTTAAAACAGTAATTGTAAATAAACAAAAATTTTGTTTAATTTATTTTCTTTAAATATTGCCTTTTCTGTTATAGTCCCTGGAAATCCCAAAAGAGATTAAAAAAAAAATTTTTTTTAACGTTTACTTATTATTGAGAGAGACACACACACAGAATTCAAAGCAGGCTCCAAGCTGTCAGCACAGAGCGCAACACAGGGCTCGAACTCACAAACCATGAGATCATGACCTGAGCCAAAGTCGGTTGCTCAACCAACTGAGCCACCCAGGCGCCCCTACCAAAAGAGATTTTAAATTAATGGTCTTGTAACAGTAAATAATCCCATAATCACCTGGATAAGACTTTTCCTATGAAAATTCCCAAGGTTTTTAGAATACTTAACTGAAATTTTTAAGGAAATTATCCTCTCATTTTTGTTAGGTTAGCTGTGTTTTGCAAGTTATAAGCAACAAGTGTCTTTTGGGGGGAACCTCCCATTTGTAATATAAAGCATTGTTTGTTTGTTTGTTTGGAATAGTTTCAGATTTAGAGAAAAAATGAAAAGATAGAGTCTCCATGTCTCCCAAACTGGTTTCCCTAATTATTAACATTTTACACTGCATGTAGTGTACAGTTACATTAATACTGTATATTTGTCACAAGTAAAAAATATAGATACATTATTATGCACTAAAGTCCACACTTTATTCAGAGTTTCTCAGTTTTTACTAAGGAAAAACTAGAGGAAGAGTTCTTGCTTCAGTTCCAAGATCCCATCTAGAACACCATATTACATTTTCTTGTTGCTATGGTCTGAATGTTTGTGTCCCCCACTTCAAAACTTGAAGTCCTAGTGCCCAGTGTGATGGTATTAGGATGTGGGGGCGGGTGCTGTAGAAGGTGCTTAAGTCATGAGGATGGAACCCCCAGGAATGGGATTAGTGCTCTGATAAAAGAGATTCCAGAGAAGATACAAGAAGTCTGAGACCCCGGAGAAAACCCTCCCCCAACCATGCTGGCACTGTGATCTCAGACTTCCAGCTCCAAAGCTGTGTAAATTTCTGTTCTTCCTAAGCCACCCAAAATACAGTATTTCATTATAGCTGCTGCACAGACTAAGACAGTTGTAATGTCCCCTCAGGCTCTTCTGAGCTGTAAGTTTCTCAGACTTTTCTTAGTTTTGATGATATTGAAAGTTTTAAGGAATACTGGTCAGGTATTTTGTAGAATTTCCATCGAGTGGGATGTGTTTAATGTTTTTCTCATGATTAGTCTGGGGTTATAGGTCTTTGGGAGGAAGACTACAGAGGTAAAGTGCCATTTCTAATTATGTCCTATCCAGGATACACACTATCAACGTGACTTATCACTGTTGATCACCTGGCTAACATAATGTCTGTCAGCTTTCTCCACTGTAAAGTTATTCTTTTTTCTCTCCTTTCTAAATCCTACCCTTTGGAATGATGCATGGCTCATATTTAGACTGTGAAGTTATGCTCCCCTTCACTGAGGGCAAAGTACCTGCATAAGTTATTTGGAATCCTTCTGCATGGGAGATTTGTCTGTTCTCCCTCATTCCTTTATTCACTCTTTTATTCATATAATTATGGAATCCTTTAAGTTTCGTTTATACTTTGGGTCCATTGGTTAAAAGTCTAAAATGAATTTATCTTGATTCAGGGGAAAAAAAAAACAAAAAAAAACAACAAAAAACACTGATTGGTTGGTAGACAGCAGAACTGAGGACAGATCTGATCCAAGATGATGTGAAGAAAAAGGACTAAGTCCTAAGTCAATGTTTAGAGATACAACTTCTAGAAGTAAAACAGGACCAAAGGATTAAGTGATAAAACCATGAAAAACAATTTTGAATTATTTTGACTTACTCAAAATTTGACAGGGATTTTATGGCCAAACTTACTATGTTTTCCCCAATATCTGTTTTCTCTATTCTTCTAAAGTAACCACTCTGATACCTAACTGGGTATATGACTACAAGAATGAAGACTACATTTCCCAGTTTACCATATATTTATGTGTGGCCCTATGAATAAGCTCTGACTATTGGAATATTAAGATAATTGATGCTTGTGACACCTGGGTTAATTCCTTAATAATTAGGAATGCAGATAAGGTGGAGAGCAATTCAGAGTTTTCTTGAAGATGTGGTGTGGTAGGCAGCAGTCTGGCAATAAGCCATAGAAAAGAAAGGTGTTAGATCTTGGATGACTGACCCTTGTGAAGCCACCAAAGCAAGATTAGCTGGCCACACTTGGATTATTACCTGCTTGGTAAAAAAACAAGCCTGCATGTGGTTTAAGCTCACAATACTCTATTTTAATTGATCATAATTTACCAGTTAAGATATACATAAAAATGTGGGAAAGGAAATTGACCAGAAAGAAACAAACCTGCATATAGTTTAAGCTTGCAACACTATTAAATTTAATCACAATTTACTAGCTATTAAGAAAAGGAAATTGAATTTATTCTCAACTGTTTATATTGGTTTAAGGGTTTAAGAAAAAGGGAAACAGAAAATGGTGCATTTCAGACTTTTTTTATTTAAGGTATATGTGATAAGTATTTTTTTCCCCTGAGAGAGTTTGTCTAAAAGATATGGAGAGCCCTTCAAAAATGTTATGGCTGAACAATGTTTCAAAGTCCTCTCACAATAGTTTGTTTTCACTGGATCATCCCTTTATAATGGATATTAAAGCTCAAGGTTAGGGGCATGGGTAGCTCAGACGGTTAAGTTTAAGCATATGACTCTTGATTTTGGCTCAGGTCATGATCTCATGGTTCATGGGACCGAGCCCTGAGTAGGGCCCTGAGCTGGAACCTGCTTAAGATTCTCTCTCCTCTCTCTCTGCCCCTCCCCACAAACATTCTCTCTCAAAATAAATAAACTCTAAAAAATAATAAAAATAAATAAAAATAAAACTCAAGGCTAAACATTCACCATGACTCTACCAAGTATAGGACTTGGGGATCAAGGCCTATGTATAACTATGAAAAGCTTTGCACTTTAATTCCATTTTTCTTTTGTTTGTTGTTTAACAGATAGAGAGCCAGCAGAGGGAGGGAGAAAGGGAGAGAGAGAGAGAGAGAGAGAGAGAAAATGAGAACCATAACAGGCTCCACTCTCAGCGCAGAGCCAGGCATGGGGCTCAGTCCCTTGACCCTGGGATCATGATCTTAGCTGAAATCAAGAGTTAGATGCTCAGCTGACTGAGCCACCCAGGCACCCCTAATTTCAACTTTTAAGAAAGCTCCCAACTTATTGGTTCTCACTGAATGATAATTTTTTTCTTTTTTAGTCTCTACTTATTGTAAATATCCACATTGTTTAAGATAGTCTATAGAGCTAAATTAGAAAAGCTATAATTAATCAAAAGATGCATACAAAATGATGAGGATATGAATTTATTCCAGGCCTTACAGGCTGGTGAAGGATTTTGAATTATATTAGATGATACACATGATGTTTTAGGATGAGAAATTGCAGAACTAACTCATCTCAAAGTAAATGTCAGTTTGGATGAATGTTTTTCATTATAACAGTCTAAGTATTTTTCTGCATGTATTATTTGTTGCTAGTTTCCAAAAATTAGCATTTCATATTATGTGAATATTTCTATTTGCATTATTGCCAAGAAGAGATTTGTCCACAAGCTTTTGTGATTCAAGTGGATTTAACTTAAATCCAAAATTTAATTACAAATACGGTGATTGTGTTGATTCATTCTTATGCATTTCAATTAGATGAGAAACATACCAGCTGGAAACTATCCACTCATAGATTAAGAAATATTAATTTCAAGGTATTCCAGTGTACTTTAAAAAGGATCTAAATCATCACTGACTTTTAATGTTTTTATTTTTATAGCCCTATTTGGCATAATACATATACATGTGGTCTAATTGTCAGGATTTAATGGTGGAAATAAAAGTATCAGTATATTGACTTAGAGTGTTCCCAAGCAAGTGCATGCTAAGAACTGGTCATTTCAAAAGCTTTGTAATTCAGAGTATCTTGAATTTTACTCAATTAATTCATACAAAGATTTTTGTTTTCTTGTCCTTTGTGTGTGTTAATTGTCAGTACAAAAAAGTTAGCTTATGTAAAAGGTCTTAGATGATTATCTTGATCCTTGAAACTTCAAGACATTATCCTTCTGCACCATTACAACAAATAGACATTCTGTGATAGATGCAAATACAAATTCCAAAGCTACATTAATTGCATAATTTGTAATAGAAGCTTGGTATGGGCACTGCCTGCAGAGTGAAAAACAATCCAGAATAATCTAATCAGCATGATCACTGAATCTTTATTAGTCTTTGGTTAGTTATCTATTAGCATGCAAAGGATCCCATCTTTGTGCTCTTATCTTTCATTAATGTACCTTTTTAAAGTTACTCCAGAGAAATTTACAGGAAAGTAGAAAATAAATGTCTCTTACTTCCTTTGAAATCTGACTCTCCATATATGTCTTGAGAATTTGACTCTGCATTGAGTATTCTCAAACTTTTACCAATATATTCCTTTTGCCATGCATTTGGGTAGGCTAGCCTTAGCTTGTATTCAATATTACTTAATGTAAATTTTCTATTTACACTTATATAGTTGGAGTAAAAGGGGAGGAGCTACACTTTCTCTTCTTTCTGCTTTTTTTTTTTTTTAATTTTTTTTTTCAACGTTTATTTATTTTTGCGACAGAGAGAGACAGAGCATGAACGGGGGAGGGGCAGAGAGAGAGGGAGACACAGAATTGGAAACAGGCTCCAGGCTCTGAGCCATCAGCCCAGAGCCCGACGCGGGGCTCGAACTCACAGACCACGAGATCGTGACCTGGCTGAAGTCGGACGCTTAACCGACTGCGCCACCCAGGCGCCCCTTTTCTGCTTTTTTTATACCATCAGGAGTTAGCAGGACATCTTAGTTCTAATTATTTCACTAATAGGTGAGTGTCAAATCACCTCACTTATTTACGCTTAAATTTTCTTATCTGTAATGTGAAAGGGGTCAACTAGAAATTTTCCTAAGGTCCCTTAGTACCTAAAATGGCATTATAATTAATGTATAGGTATAAAGTCAGGGTCTTTTATTTGAAGTATTTTGGAGAGGGTTTTCTAACCATTCTTTCTTCCTTGGGAAGAAATGTATGCATCTTTTGTATACATGTTTGTAAATGACTCATCTTTCCAATGGTTTATTTCTCCAAGTCACTTCCCAGTTGTGTCAGTTTCCTATTGATGTTATAATAATTACCACAAATTTAGTTGCTTAAAGCAGCATAAACTAACCTTACAGTTCTGCATATCAAAATCTAAAATAGGGGGCACCTGGGTGGCTCAGTTGGTTAAGCATCCAACTTTGACTCAGGTCATAATCTCACAGTTTGTGAGCTTGAGCCTTGCATTGGGCTCTCTGCTTTCAGCACAGAGCCTGATTAGGATCCTCTGCTCCCTCTTTTTCTCTGCCCCTCCCCCACTCATGCGCACACTCTGTCTCTCTCAAAACTAAACATTTTTAAAAAAATGTAAATTGGGTCTCATAGGGCTAAGATCAAGGTACGAATGGAACTATGTGATACTTTGACTCATGGCTCCTTCCTCCATCTTCAAAGCCAGCACCATAACATCGTTACATTTTCTCTGACATATCTACCTCCCTCTTACAAAGACTCTTGGGATGGGGCACCTGGGTGGCTCAGTATGTTAAGTGTCCAACTCTTTATTTCTGCTCAGGTCATGATCTCATGGTTTGTGAGACTGGGATCCACGTCAGGCTTTGCACTGACAGCACTGAGCCTGCTTGGGATTCTCTCTCTCTGCCCTCCTCATACTCATGCTCTCTCTCTTTCTCTCAATAAGTAAACAAACAAATAAGCAAACATTAAAAATAATAAAGACTCTTGGGATTATATTGGGCCTCCCAGGATAATCCAGGATGATGTTCTCATTTTAAGATCCTAAATGACATCTGCAAAGTCTCATATGCCATATAAAGTAATATATTCACAGTTTCCAGGAATTAGGATGGGGACATCTTTGGGAAATCAGTATTCTGCCTATCATACCAGTGAACCTCAGGTATCTTGCTTTCCTTCCCATTTTTTAACAAATGTTTATTTATTTTTGAGAGAGAGAGAGAGAGGGCACAAGCAGTGGAGGGGCAGAGAGAGAGAGGGAGACACAGAATCCAAAGCAGGCTCCAGACTCTGAGCTGTCAGCACAGAGCCCGATGTAGGGTTAGGACCCATGAACCATGAGATCGTGACCTAAGCTGAAGTCAGATGTTCAACCAGTTGAGCAACCCAGGCACCCCATTGCTTTTCTTTCCTTTATGAAGCTGCTATTAACAACTCAATATTGCTCCCTTAAGATTGGCTGATTTTCTTACTTTGCCAGTTTCTTTCTCTTCCTAAGAATAAGCAGAAGTGAAATAGGTAAGAGAAAATAAAAATGACAAGCACAGGAAAGTTTTAAAATGTAGGGTTTCTATAGAGTTCAATATCTGCATTTTCCTTATTACCCAAGTTAGATGCTAGGGGGGTGGGGGGGGGGATTGAGATGCCACTGCTCAGAAGTGATCTTACAAGTATCTCTGATGGCTCAGACTCTTACTCAAGACAGAATTGGAAGAGAACTACTACATTTTCAATCCATCTGTGACATCCTTACATTTGGAAGAGGTGGGAAGAAGAACATTTGTGCAGGAGCCTCTTAGTTCTTCCTTAATGAGGAACATTTCCTGATCAGGCACAGGGATCCTTTCTGTATGTAGTTCAAACACCAGAGGTAGAATCATCTTTATTGCTAGGGCTGCATTCACTCACTGGTGCTGGAACTAGTGACCGTAAGCCTGCCTCTTCAGTGTAATTGATCCACTTTACCTTTGCTCCACATTAGAAAAAAATTAAATCTGTAAGTTGTATCTAATTCAATGATTTTTTTTTTGACATTTTACTCAAACAGAATCAATGATTTGATTATCCTTCAGTACCCACTGCTTGATGCTCTAGCCTGAGTTTCTTTCTCAAATAAAACAAGTATCAGTAATTGGAAATACCTTTTCTCAGTATTTGTGCATATGTACATATATAGGGACATGTAGAAATGTATGCTTCTGTTTTGTGGACTTTTTAAGTTCGTGAAATCATATACAGTATATATCCTCCTAAAACTTTTTTTGCACCAAATCATATATCTGGAGATGTTTTAGTATTCTTGTATGTTGATTTGCTGCATTTTTTTATACTGATGCATAGCATTCCTTTGTATAAATGTACTGTTACTTATATAATCATTTCTTTGTAAGATCAACATATGGTTATCAATATTAATCTGTTATAATAATTAGGAAAATTAACCTCTTTTTGTATCTCTAGGGTAGAATTTCTTGATCAAAGATGTAGCATATATAAAATTAAGACACCCTGCCATATTGAGCTTTAAAATGTTGAACCAGTTTCCAGTTCCTCTCAGTAGTGGATAAGAATATGTGTTTCCTCAAATTCCAACAACAGTTGCCCATCTCATGGATGAAAAGTGGTATCTCATTGCCTTAACATTTACAGTTAAGTGGCATTTCTTCTGTATTGCCTTTGTTCTACTTTTTATCGGTAGAGTTGTGTTTCTCTTTGTAATATGAAGAATTTTTTTTCACGTGTTCTACATGTAAAAGACAAGCCCAGTCTCTGACTCATTTTAACTTTTTTTATGGCAATTTTGATGTGCAAAGGCCTTTACATCTTATTATAATCAATTTTTTCAGTGTTTCAATCATGGCTTTTACATTTTATCTTCTGTTTAAAGACAGCTCTTTTGGCCTGTGTATATAAGTCATTTCACTGAATTTTCATTCTATGATACTTTTGTTTGTTGGTTGTTTTTTACAACGAGCTCATTAATCATGCCATAATTAATTTTTTTGTCTCTTCAGAAGCAAGTGGGCTTGTCTTTATTATTCTAGACTAAAATCTGTAAACTGTATTAGAGACTATTAATTTTCTGTTGCTGCTGTAACAAATTCCAATAAACTTAGCACCTTAAAAAATACAAATTTATTATTTCACAGTTCGTAAGTCAGAAGTCCCAGTTAAAGCCTTGCTCAGTTGGGTACGATGCTTGCTTTCACAGGATGAAGTCAAGGTGTCCATAGGGCTGTATTCCTTCCTGGAGGCACTACAAACTTGCTTCCAAATTCATTCAGGTTGTTGACAGAATTCAGTTCCTTGAGGTTGTAGGGCTGACCTATTTCTTTGCTGGTTGTCAGCCATGAATCTCTCTCGGCTTCTTAAGGTTGCCTGGGCAGTTTGTCACATGCCTCTTCCATTTTCAACCCAGCAAGGACACAGCAAATTCTTCTTAGGCTTTGAATCTCCCCCATTTCCCCATTCTCCCATATCTCTTCTGCATCCAGCTAGAGAAAGTTATCTGCTTTTGAGGTCTTGTGATTAGGTTAGGCTTACCTGGATAATCCAGGATATTCTCCTTGTTTTTTGACGTTCATAAACTTAATCACATCCACATAGTCCTATCTGCTATATAACATAAAATATTCACACATTCTGGGGATCAGGGCAGGGACATTTTTGAGGGGCTCTTATTTTGCATACTATAGAGGCACCGTGACTCCTGTGTTGGGCATCATCTTTTCAGTTATTCCAACTGGTTTATGCTTTGTTTATTAATTGCTTCTAGTTCCAAATGACTTTTCTTCTGAAAAGTCTTCCACTTTCATGGGAATTTCTTCTAGGCTCTTATTTTCTTTTGAAGAATAGCTTGAGGTCACAACCCATTTATAGAACCAGAATGCTTGGTATGAATCTTTGAATGGCTTGTACATGGTCTAGTTCAGATTATCTCATTCTTATTATCTTCTCTAATTTCATTGATCATAGGAGCACTCTCTGAGAATATATAGATAATGCTTAAAAAATATTTATTTTTATTTTTTAAAGTTTATTTATTTTTGACAGAGAGAGAGAGAGTGCGAGCGTGAGGTAGGGAGGGGCAGAGAGAGAGAGGGAGACACAGAATCCAAAGCAGGCTCCAGGCTCCGAGCTGTCAGCACAGAGCCAGATGTGGGGCTCAAACTCACAAACTGTGAGATCATGACCTGGGCCGAAGTCGGACGCTCAACCGACTGAGCCACCGAGGTGCCTCTTAAAAAAAATATTTTAATTGAAATGAGAAAAAAGGGCTTTTATTTGTTGAAAATAACATATAAATGTAGTTAAAAAAGAGTTCAAACAGTACAAAACTAAAGGAATAAAATGACATATCTTACCCTAAACCCCTGAGTTAAATATTATATTAATTGCTTATGCAGATATGTCCCATGCATGTGTACATAGGTTTTTAAAAATTTTTGGTTTTTTGCATAACTGGTGAACTTCAACCCACAAATATATTTATACTTTATATTTTTCACTTAAAATATGTCCTGAAGGGCACCTGGGTTGCTCAGTTGGTTAAGTGTCTGACTTCCTCTCCAGTCATGATCTCGCAGTTCATGAGTTTGAGCCCCACGTTGGGCTCTGTGCTGACAGCTCAGAGCCTGGAACCTGATTCAGATTCTATGTCTCCCTCTCTCTCTGTCCCTCCCCCACTCTCTCTCTCAAATGAATAAATATTTTCAAAAAATTAAAATACCAGTAGTTTCATCAGTACATACTCTTATGAAAAACAAAACAAAGAAATACCTATTCCTTCTCGATCCTTGTTAGAATAAAAGCAATTCTCTTTTTCTCTCCACATATATATTCTCTATATTTTATAAGTATATAATGCCATTGAAATACTATTTATGAATGTGTATATATATATAGTTAAGGGGTCATGTGTGTGTGTGGTATGCATACCTATGCATATATAATGGTATGCATCAAACATGTATATGTACACACATGCATGCATATGTATATACATATATAGTGTTTTGAATACATGTGCAAGTAAGTATACATTTTGTGGTATATGTGTGTGTGTGTGTGTGTGTGTATGATATGCATGGGATTTATATGTATATACTGTGAAGAGTCATTAGCCTACTAATTGGTATATTAAATCTTCTTCCCACAAAGGAGTCAGTCAATATGCAGTTATTAACACATTTTAATGATTGTATGACAATGAAAGGTGATTGTTTTGGGTACTTGTATTTTAAATACTATAAACAGCTATTAAAAGATTTTCAAAAGAGTAAGATAATGTCTATCATATAAATATATATACACATGTCAAAGATATTATTTAACTCATTAATTAATTAAAGAACCAGTAAGATGTCACATCTAGCTTGATGAAGAATATGAAGTGTGTGTGTATATATGTATGCAATCAGGAATGCTGAAAGGAATTTGAAAAATGGGTTGATATTCTATAGGGCATTAAACATTATATGGAATCATCTTTTTTATAGAGCAGTAATTGATCACATCTGTGGCTCAAAATTCATTTGCATGTCTATGAACAAGAGTCATTTACATTATTAATCCTTTTCTACAACGTAGAGAACTGTAACACAGCTTAGTCAAAACAATGAAAAGTGCGCACATTTTCTTTTAAATCAGATATCTCTGAGGGGGTTATAGAAGGAAAAAAACGGCATTCCATTGAAAGGATACTCCATAATCTTTTGCCCTTTACAAATTCTTTTGCAATTTTTCTTAAATTAACACCATTATTTATAGTTAATTTCAGATTTTAAAAAACAGAAATGTTTTAATTTCTCATATTAAAATTGTATACATTTAGAGTAGGGATTGGTAATTGAAAAGTTTTATATAATATCATTTTATTTCATTTATTGTTTTCTTCATTCTGCCAACCATATTAAAGGACCATTGTATGCCAGGTGTCAACCTAGATATAGACAGTACAGTAATAGACAATATATACATGGTCCCTGTCTGTCTCATGGAGCTCACAGTCTTGTGGGGGAGACAGTCATTAATGAAGGTGTTTTAAGTGCTAGCAAAGTACAGCATTCAACAAGGTTAAGTTTGAGGGACCATAGATGTCAGGGAAACTTCCCTGAGGCAATAAACTGTGAGATGTATCCTAAGGGACAAATAGAAACAGTTAAATAGGTGAAGAGGTAGTGAGTGGGAGAGGAGACAGAGCAGCTCATGAAGAAGGGATATCTTACGCAAAGTCCCTGTGGATGAAGGGCATATGGTCATAGTAGAGAGAAAGGCAGAGTGCCGGGAGGTGAAATCAGAGAAAAAGGCGAGGATAACACCTGCAGAGCTATGGTTATGGCCATAGAAATCATTCAAGCACGGGAATAATGTGATTAAAATTGTATTCTGAGATCACCTTGGCTATCTTATGAGGGTAGGTTGAAGGAGGGGCCAGGAATGATGGATGCTGAGAGGCCAGTTAAGATGCCTCTTAACACAATTGTGAATTTGTGAAAAACATTGGGAGGGCTAACATTAGGGCTACATGTAAACATAAAAATATGGCTGAAAGCAGAGAGTCAAGGTGTTTTGAAGATGTAAGAACCAATGATTAGCATTGCTCGATTTCCTTTAAAGTAATATTATGTTTCCTGGATAATAATGGTCTGAAATTTTACCAAAAGGAAGTTTTAATAAAATGGTACACTTTACTGAATAAACTGAATCCTTTGGTTCTGGCTGAATGTACTACTCAGTAAATGCTATTCACAGATTAAAATATGATCTATGGTACTTTTTTTTGGAAGAGTATTTATTCAGAATTTTTAGACAACATTTTAATATGGAGTGTTTTATATTGGTACTCTGGGGAAGCTAAACATCTTTTGGCAATACATATAATTTTCTTGAATTTTAAACAACAGTTTTATTTTTTAAAAAAATAAGTACACATCTTGGAACAATTGGGCAGGCTTATTGTATAAAATTGCTTCACTTTTTACTAATTCTGTTTTAATCTCTGGTGATAACACTTTACACAATAATTTTTAAAATTTGAAAATAATACTTTGCCAACAATTGTATATTTGTTTGCCACATTTTTAAACATGAATTTAGTGTCACTTTTATTAGGTAACATGTTTTACTCATCACGTGTGTCATAGTTATTAAGCAATTATTTGTTTTAAGCTGTGGTTCCAAATATTGTTCATACTATGTGTACATTTTTGGTATATTTGTACAGTAGTTGTATGTTGAGAATAAAAGATTTAGGCATAAACAAATCTTAACCACCTGCTGTATACCAACCAAAATTTAATTTCCAAAAGAGAATGCTAAGAGCCAAGACACTCCAGATCATGCTTATCTAATAAGGACAGGCAATGTATAAGAAAATTGACCTCTAGGAAGCCAGTGGCATCAGTATTGTGATAAGATTCCTGCCAAATTCTTACCCATGAGAGAAATCTTGGGGAGAATGAAGAACTTTGCTAAGAATGATCATTTTTATATCTTGAATAATCACCCCCCCC
>NW_024415342.1:0-7726 GCF_014898765.1 Herpailurus yagouaroundi | reverse complement strand
TAAATGGACGTTTGTTAACACTTACATTAGCAAGTAAGCTGGCTGCTGAAATTTTACTGTAATATCTGATGAAATTCAAAATCAGCAGGTATTTCAACAGTCACCAAAAAGTAAAGTTACTTTGCAACTGCTAGTCACTAAGAGGAAGAGGGACTGTTTATGTTGTGATTATTATTTGTGTAGTTTTGGTAAATGTCATTGGACACTTCGTGATGTTATTTACTTGCCATTATGATTCCTATTTTTACTGGGGTGTTTTTTTTTTCCTTTATTCTTTGATGACATACTGACATCGTATAATAGAACCTGTAATCATTTTGCTTTATTTCTATATTCCATAGGGCGTTTGTTTGTTGTTTTATCTAGAGCCTTCAAAGTCCTTTTCAAAGTACAGTCCATGAACTAGAAGGATTAGCATGACCTGAAAGCTTCTTAGGGACATAGAATCTAAGGCCCATTGGATCAGAATCTATTCTTTAACAAGATCCCCAGGTGAATTCTATGCACACTATAAAGAAGCACTCTCCGAGAGCATAAAATTCCACGTGCATGTTATTGGACTTTGTAACATAAACATTCAATATTGAACCCGGGAACTGTTGCAATTGAATTTTTAAATTGAGAGAAAAGAATTATATCAAAATCTTGCTAACTTAAAAAGATATGTTGAGGTTGGTAAACCTACATCCCTTAAATGTTTTTTGTGATAAATAACCATAAGTGAACAAAACAATTTTAAGGCCAGTGAGGTATCGAAATTCTTATTTCAAGTGTCATTTAGAGTATTTGGCAGAATCTTCATTCAATCAACAGTGCCAGACACTGACTATAAGAAAGCAAAATGTCATCAATACAGTCACTGTCCTCAGGTATGTTCTGGTGGAAGATATGGACCAATAAGCAGCCATCTGTGATAAATAAAATTTAAAATCATATGCAATCTGAGTGTGCATAGGAAGACACATTATTCTGAAATATTAATACTTTCTCTGACATTTCCATCCACACTATGACAGAGAGAATTTAGATTGCTGTATCAAAATTACTAAGAGAAAGACACAATAGAAAGAAGGTCGTTGTTATTGTTGTTTGTTATCTTCCAACTAGACTCCAGAGAATAAAACATGAAAGGTGAAAAGGGGAGTGGATCACAGAGATCACACCCCCTCAACAGACTGCAAAGAGAACACAGAAGAGTAAGGGTCTGGGCCTCCAACAGTCTTTCAGCCTCCACATGGGCACAAGTAAGAAGGCAGGTGTGAAGCGTAATCAGACAGAGATAAGAGGTCTGGACAGAGAGACCACAAGGAAAGGAGGATGGTCAGCATAACAATCTTGGAACAACATTCATACTCAATACCTGGCAGCTGAGGGGAAGCCAAAACCTGCAGAAGAGCTGAGGAACTACTATCTTCCAGTAGCTGCTTGGGTGAGACCCCGTCATCAGTAGTTATCAGTAAGTGACCCCAAGTTTGGCTGAGCAGCACGCTGTGATTTTCCTTTTTAATGGTCCAACACCATTATACCACCCCCCAAAATAAATAACAACAAATAAATAAAAGAGGATGAATCACTTAACACCTGAGCAGTGGACCACCAAAGTGGTCCTGGAAAAGCCCCATGACCTGGTTCTAGGTGGAACTGAACACGTACATGTTTACTATGTGCAGGCAAAGGGTACCATACTATATTTTATACTCCCTCCAACCCTGTAATGTAGGTGTTATTATTATTATTAGCCTCACTTAAAAATGAAGAAACTGATTCTCAGGAAAATGTCACTTGCTAAAGAATATACAGAACTCAAATATAGCAAATGGCAAGCCCAGGATCTGACTACATGACGGTACTTTTAACCTCCATGGTATAGAAGTAAATCATAAGAGACAGAAGCACATTATATTAGGAAATTATTATGTAGAAGGTTTATCTAATTTTGACTTTGGAAGAGAGAATAAACATGCTGGGAGATGTGAAATCTGTGCTCAGTCTTCAAGATAAGGAGGCTACTGAGGCAGAGACCTGGCATTCCAACAAACGGGAGTTGGAGCTTGAAGCATGAAGACAAGTTCCAAGGTGGGACACAATCTGGTGCATGGAGGTGGGGAGGGGAGTAGATGAGCATTCAGTGTGGCTGGAGCTGAGCAGCGTGTAGGAGGAGGTGGAGTGAGGAGGTTGGAGACACTAGGGCTGGGAGCTGTCTTACAGCATGTTAACTCCTGTGAGCTTTACACATTTCAGAACAGATATGAACTGAAGACTTTTGCACAAGGAAATAAACCAGATAAAAATTAACTGCTTCAAATAAAGTAACATCACTTCAGAGCCATAATAATTACAATATAATATTGGAGACTACTATGGTTCTAAACAGCACCTTCTGTATAGCCATTATTATGTCATTTACTGCTAAGTGGTTTCAATATTTACTGATTCCATCCCAACCCTCCTCCAAAGTAAATGTTTCCACGGCTGTCCTAATACTTGGTACATTATAGGATACATTAGTTGGACTGAATTAAAATACTAAATGTTCAATATACTTGAACAGATGTTTTTCAGAAAAGGAAACATAAATGGCCACAACAATGTGAAAATATGCTTAACCTCATTCACAGTAAGAAAAATATAAATACAAGCTATAAGTGAAGTAGGGTACTCTATTACCCTGTCAGACAGTAAGTCAGGATTTGCTGGTGGCAAATTTGATGAAATATGTCGATATGTAAAATTCATATATCCTTTGATACAGTAATTCTACTTCTATGAATATATTTGGCAGATATACCCAATATGTGTGAAATGACACGTTCTCAAGAATCTCCACTTTGTCATGACTCTCTCTTTGCCATATGTTCAATCCCTTGCTTTCTGGATCCCTCTGTTTCTCATCTTATTTTCCCATCTTGTAACACAGCCTATGGGGCACTCCTAGGATAGGCAGATTTTTTTTTATTCATTTCGTGTTTTAAATGCCTTTATTCTATGCTCAAAATTGTAGTAATTTGGCTGGGTATAGAATTCTAAGTTGTGCATAATTCTCCTTTGTCTTTCAGTTTCCAGGGTTAACAATAAAAAGTCTAAAACCTTGTAAATCTGTGTTTCTCTTCTGAAAAGTTTCAGAATCTCTTGTCTTTTTTCCCCCTCGTCTTCTGGAGAGATTTCACAATGATGTGCTGCTGTTTTTATTTTATTTTTCTCTACTTCATAGGTCGATATTCAGTGAGCCCTTTCAACGTGAAAGCTTTAGTTCTGGAGAATGCTTTCATGTTATTTCCTTAATAGTTTCTGGCCCTCTGTGACCTCTGTGCTTATTCTCTGGACATTTTTTCAGTTGCATGTGAAACAATCAGGAATGAGTTAGTGTTCCATTCTTTCTTTTTTCTTCTTATTAAAAATACCACACTGTTCTAACCATGTTGCTTTTGTTAGCCCATTCAGTCCTCACAAGAATACTACACAGAATGCTTACTATTATCTCACTGTACAAATAAAGAAACTGAGAAAGAAAGATGGTAGTTTAGATGCCTACAATTTACAGCTGGTTATGTGGTGGAGCTACTTCTTAACCAGATTTCCTCTTTGAAACAAACTGCTTCAACTCGCTTTACAAATCTTCAGTTGATTTTTCCCCCCTGTGGTAATATTGTATTAATTTCTAAGGTTCTATCTTGTTCTCTCATTTTCTCTCTTGTGTAATGACTTGTTCTGTTTTTCACATATGCAATATCTTTATTTTTATTTTTTTTTTTAATTTTTTTTCAACATTTATTTATTTTTGGGACAGAGAGAGGCAGAGCATGAACGGGGGAGGGGCAGAGAGAGAGGGAGACACAGAATCGGAAACAGGCTCCAGGCTCTGAGCCATCAGGCCAGAGCCCGACGCAGGGCTCGAACTCACGGACCGCGAGATCGTGACCTGGCTGAAGTCGGACACTTAACCGACTGCGCCACCCAGGTGCCCCAACAATATCTTTATTTTTAAAATTCATTATGGATTTTTGGAGTGTCTGGCTCCATTCTATGTTGTTTTGGAGAATTTCGTGTCATTTTTCTTTTGGTTTTTGTTTCTTTCACATTAAAATTTTCTTTAACTGCTTAGTGATAGGGAATGAAGCCTTCAAGACAAAGTGGCAGGTGCATATAATAATCAGATTTGTTGACTGATGGGCCTCACTCTGGGGCGATACTTCCCAACTTTGGCTGCTGGGTATTTTAAAAAAGAATGCTATTTCAGGGGCACCTGGGTGGCTCAGTTGGTTAAGAGGCTGGCTCTTGATTTCAGCTCAGGTCATGATCTCATGGTTCCTGAGTTCAAGCATCCCCAGCTCTGAGCCTCCCTCAGCTCTGAGCCTCCCCTGGCTCTGAGTGTCCCCTGTCTCTGAGCACACAGCATGGAGCTTTCTTTGAATCCTCTCACTCTCTCTGTCCCTCCCCCACTCACAAGCACTTACAAAAATGTTTTTTTTTTAGTACTGGTAGTTCAGTCTATCCCCAGATATTTTGATTTGGTTGAGTGGAGGTGAGACACAGGATTCAGAATACTTAAAATCTCCCCCCGGGAGATTCTAACATGCAGACAAGGTTGAAAATGACTAATCTTGGTGGACCCTTAGCATCATTTGGAACTAGGTATTCTGTTTGGGGAAAGAAGCTTTACAGTCTCCTTGGATTGGGAAGTTGAGGTAAGACAGAGGACAAGAATATCAAGATGTCCATATGCAAGGTATGAAGATGGGGAAAGCAGTGAGATGGGGTTCTACTATATGAGTAAACTCATACAAAATCCTATGCTTTTAATAGCAAGTCCCACCCCCACCCTCAAGTGTCCAGTGCCCCAAGTGAAGAAACCCTACAATTTCACCCTTTCCAGAAAATAAAAGTCCAGTCTGTTGCCAATGGGAAAAATGGTGTTACTTGACTGTGAGAAGTTGGAAGGGGAAATCTGGAACGTTTAAAAACATACCATGAACCCCAGTTTCAGCTCAGGTGTCTGATCATTTGAGTTTCAGAGTCTTTCTGGAATTTTGTACTTCAGCAGGGGAAATCTGCTCATTTGTGGGTTGCCCCCACCCCCTATAAAAGAGTCGGGCTTCTCTTGGTTGTTGAATCAGTTACCGTGCATCCTCTGCTTTATAGTTCCTAGAAGGTTGACTTCTTTTGTCAGCTAATCTGTGCCATTCTTTTGTTTTGGTGTATTTGTGCCTTTTATGCCTCTTTATTATCATTTTTTAAATGTTTTAGATAAAATCTAAATGCTTAACCATAAATCTCCCTCTTACTGGTTCTAAATCCAGCTAGGAACTGGACTAATGAATGTGAACCTCGAAGTCACAACATCAAAATACGGAAGAAGAGAGCTTAAATACGGGTGAAATATCTCAACAAGTCCTGAGAAACTCTGTTGATATTTCACCCATATTTAAGCCACAGGAAAAAATGTTAAGGAGCTGTAGTTCCAATAATACCAGCACACACAGTTCCTCTACTATGCCTTGGGCTAGGAGTTCTTCCTGTTTGACAATTAGTATACCATTTTATGAACAGTTTATTGGAAACATTTCTTTACATGTTTGTCCCAACCTCTTAGCAGACCATGGATTTCTCAGTTTGAAGTGCCTAATAGACCATTACCTAATGGATGGCCAATTAATTTTTTTCAGAGCAACGGAAGAAGGGAGGAGGAGAAAGGAGAGAGTTAGGAAGGAAAAGTGATACCTGTTCTCAATAACTTATCTGAGATTGAGAGACAGCTGACCAATGAGACTACAGGTTTGACTTGACCCACTGTTACTGCAGACTTGACATGTGCTAATCACTATGTATGACACTTTGCATATATTCTCTTTTAAAATTGCTTGATAATCAGGGGCACCTGGGTGGTTCAGTCAGTTAAGCGTCCGACTCTTGATTTCAGCTCAGGTCATGATCTCACAGTTTATGGGATCGAGCCCCATGTTGGACTCTGTGATGACAGCATGGAGTCTGCTTGGGATTTTTTTTCTCTCTCTCTCTGCCCCCTTATCTCTCTCTCTCTCAAAAAAAAAAAAATAAAAATAAAGTAAATAAACTTAAATTGCTTGATAATCCTAATAGCTAGAAGGTATCATCTCCAAGTTCAAATTGAGAAAACGGAGTTTATTTTTTAATTTTTTTAATCTTTATTTTTTAGAGAGAGAGAGAAAGAGAGAGGGAGAGAGAGAGAGAAAGCATGAGCAGGGGAGGGGCAGAGAGAGAGGGAGACACAGAATCCGAAGCAGTCTCCAGGCTCTGAGCTGTCAGCAAGAGCCCGATGTGGGGCTCGAACTCACGGACAGTGAGATCATGATCTGAGCCAAAGTCGGAAACTCAACCAACTGAGCCACCCACACACCCCGAGAAAACTGAGTTTCTGAGAGGACAAATAAATTGTCAAACTCACAAAGTTAAAAAGGCTTTGAAATGGACTGTTTTTTCTGAGCCCCGAGTCTATGCTTAGAACCCAATGCTGCCTCAACTCATGAGTCAGGAATGAAACTCAATTCAATACAGTTGTCTTTCCTCATCAAAAGAGTCATTCAGAACATGAACAATATCCCACAGCATGGAAATAAGCTTGTGGAAAGGAGGATCAGCATCATTTTCAGGCCCATATTTTCATTAATTCATTTTAAATGAATCCTACATACTGACCAGATCTACTTAAATGTAATAGCCCCATAGAAACAAACTGTATCTAGCCCCAAATCCTTCTACTCCAACTTAAACCCATTTCTTCTTCTTTTATCCTCAAGAGAAAAGGGAGATATCTGATAATTTTGCTTCTAATAAGACTGCCACACTTTTGAAAATTGTAATTGATAGTGTCTCTTACACAGTAGCAGAAAAGAAAAATCTTCTCACTATACTCAGCATTGACCAGCCTCTTATTATTTATGTATTCATTCTTTATTGGATTTATATAGTATCTTTACCCTGAAGAGCTCAAGGTTCTCTTCGAGAACTTTTAAGCAGCAAATATTATTTCAACATAATAAGCCTGACTCTGTCTCCTACAGAAAGAAAGCAGAATATCATAAATTTAGCCAGAAAAGGGTCACTAATCCACAACAAGCCAGGCCCAATTTGTAAATGCAAAGCACCCAAAGAGGGTCAGCGTCACTGGGAGTAGGAGCAGAGCCAGAAGGGAGAGATTTCTCTGAAAGGCATCCAGGTAAAAGAGGAGTATCAGATTTTCTTGCCCGTGAAACTCATCTCTTGCAGTGCCTGTGGGAAAGAGTGGATGGGGAGGTCCTGTGGGTGGGAAGGAATAGCAATGGATGGGAGAAGAAATGATATGGGAACGGCAGTTCCTATGGTAAAGACAGCAGAGAGGAGAACTCAGAGTGAAAGGTAAGAGAAGTCAATAAGCTTCAATGGGGTACCAGGGAATAGGGGTTTATAGCAGATCCTGACCTTGAAGTCATCTGTGCCACTGTCCATGATCTAAATACAGCCACCAATGGTCCTGGGGATAAACTACCTCAGAGTGATTCTTTTAAACATATATCTTTACACAAGCTTTGTTTAAACATACTGTGATGGTAAAGAAATTAAATAGATCATATGGTTAAGGGTATAGTCTCCTAACTTAAGAAAAACTCACACCTTTAGGGGCGCCTGGGTGGCGCAGTCGGTTAAGCGTCCGACTTCAGCCAGGTCACGATCTCGCGGTCCGTGAGTTCGAGCCCCGCGTCGGGCTCTGGGC
>NW_024415341.1:0-7072 GCF_014898765.1 Herpailurus yagouaroundi | reverse complement strand
AAAAGAAAAAAAAAAAAGAAAAACTCACACCTTTGAAGAATTTCATTGTTAGTTTGTGTGTGGTCTAGCTAGGAGGTTTGGCTATCCAGACATGAAAGCATGGGTTTTTCTCCATGTTTTTTTTCTCTATCGTCCAGAGCATGGGAGTCTACTTATGGGATTCATATGCCCTGAGTAGATAGACAACCTTATCAGACCCAAGATCTTGAGCCGCTGTTGCACCCGGTGTGGTTAATTCTGAAACAACCAGATTAAGAGGCAGAACACCCAGTTAAATGGCCCATAGCAACTCAGAATATGCAAGAAAAAAAAAAATTAAGACACTGAACTGATATAACTCCCTAACAAGAAAATCTGATTCCATAATATCAGGGAGAGAACTATCAGAGTCGGAAGGAATATTTTGTAAAGCTACTTGGAGAGAGATAATAGGGTGAAGCCCCCAAAGAAATGCTTGAGTAATAAAAGACAGTCATGACATACCCTTCTGGGAAGAGTGAGCCTCATCTTAGAAGGACAAAGCTTTTGTTTTAATAATTACTGTTTCTCAGAGCTACAGAAAAAAAGCAGAGAATTTCCCTCACTATTCTTGCCCCAACAACACCATTACAGGGGTTAAGAAATTAAGCTCTAGAAGGACCTGATTTTGCTTCCAGGCCTTCCTGCTTAGTTGTTGGATGACTTTAGAAACTCAAACTCTTTGAGCCTCAGGCTCAGCAGTAGGAAACGGGACTAGTAATAGTATTTGTTTTATAAAATATGTCTGTTGATTCAATGAGATAATGCATATACAGTGGTTCATGTAATGCATGATTACTTAGCCTATGAACACTCTACGAATATGTCTTTATCGACATCATTATTATATTTTTATAGATTCAAACTTTTTTTAGGTTTCTTTTGAGAGAGATAGAGAGCATGAGCAGCAGGAGGGGCAGAGAGAGAGGAGAGACAGAATCCAAAGCAGGCTGTCAGAACAGCCCAGCACCCCACGTGGGGCTAGATCCCACAGACCACGAGATCATGACCTGAACCAAAATTGAGTCAGATGCTCAACCGACTGAGCCACCCAGGCGCCCAGATTTAAACTTTTACCTATCAACCAATAAAAATAACCACACTTGAGTTCTTATCATTCCCTACGCATAAACTTCCTTCAAAGTGTAAATTATTTTTCTTCTTGACACAAATAGTTTATTTTTTCATAACAATTACAGTTTATTTTAGTTATTATTTGACTCCCCCGCTGGAATATAAGCACCAAGTGGACAGACCGTATATCCTTCGCCAGAACCATTGTAAGTACCAACCCAAGTCTGATGAAGGGGACGCACAGGCTTGGCACATGGTGCCGGATCTGTAAACCTTTATTTGGGTAGACATGAATATAAACCAATGTGTGGGTCCAAAGAGTGGATGGAAACAACTCCATCTTTGGTGTCAGTGGCTGTTCCGCTTTGTGTGCCCTTTCTTACACGGCAGGGAACACATTGAGTGGCAGCTGCTTTATTACTGATTGAAAACTGGTTAATGAATTATGACTGCTTAGCATAACAGAGAGGTGAGTAAATTTGAAGAGGGCCAGGTTGATCAGCAGAGTGATTTAAATGTTCAAAAACAGGATTTAGGACGAGAGGCTGAGGGAATTGGGGTTATTTAGCCTGGAGAAGAATATGGGAGAATGTTGTACAGCAGGCTAAGGCCAGCTGTTCTCCATTTTTAAAGACTAATCCATGTAATGAAATGCAGGAGGTGATGTGTTAAAATAAATTCATCAAGGGACTGAGGATTTTTTAAACATACATTTATGTTCCGACTTTGGGGAACTCTCAGATTTAAATTATACCAGAGAATTAGAGTTGAAAAAAATCACAATGGAAATAGCTATAATTAGTCAGAACACAAACCATACAAACAAACCTGACTACCTTAATCGTATGTGTAGCCCTTGCTTACTAAATTTGTTGTACACTTATTATTTCCAAGAAAATGGTTTAAATTCAGTAAAATTTTGATTCACATATGATTCATCACAGGGTTTTCCCCAGGAAATAAACTAATCTAGAACTTTACGGGTAAAAGAAATATGCAAGATAATTAATAGCATAAAATTTTGCATAATCTTGATTCGGTAATAAAAGTACTAGGATTTGATGATCTGGAATAATCACTTAACTTTCATCTCACTTTATGTAATTTACTTCCCAAAACATGTCAATTGTATCACATTATGAATGCATTAAAACAAATTACAATTTCAAAATGTATCATTTTAGGAATCTCTTAGTAAGGAATTATTTTGCAACTTAAAAACTAATCTTCATATGAACAATTCTGTCGCTATCTATTTAATGACTATTTCAGAGTTAACAGACCTGTACTAGAAATACATGTTCTAATTTTACTCAAAGGATGTTGCCTTAGTCATTTTTTTCCACAGGTCTTTCTTTCCTCTCTGCTGACTTAGAGTTTGCCTATAGAAGGAAATCAGATTTTTTTAGATATCTTCTGAAAATAATTACTGCCACATAATGGGTATGTACTAAATATAAGCACTGTACGTGCTTCTGTTTTTCACAACAGTCTTTAAACTCACCAGTATTGCATTGATTTTCTAGATGAAGAAAATCTAGTGAGTAGCATTGCTGGCATTCTGTCCAAATACATAGGACTCCAGAACATATGCCTAACACTTTCAAATGTGCTTACAAGGGGCGCCTGGGTGGCTCTCTTGGTTAAGTGTCCAGCTTTGGCTCAGGTCATGACCGTACGGTACATGAGTTCAAGCCCTACGTTGGGCTCTCTACTGACAGCTCAGGGCCTGGACCTTGCTTCAGAGTCTCTCTCTCTCTCCCTCTCTCAAAAATAAATAGACATTTAAAAAATATGCTTATGAAAAATAATTGCTCAAAAGAGTAACAGTAATCTGGGGAAGTTTAAATAATACATTTTATAAATATGGATTCAAATTGTATGCAACATAGTTATAGGGCTGTTACAGCATAGTGGTTAAGACTACGAATTTTGTGGGGCACCTGGGTGGCGCAGTCGGTTAAGCGTCCGACTTCAGCCAGGTCACAATCTCGCGGTCCGTGAGTTCAAGCCCCGCGTCGGGCTCTGGGCTGATGGCTCAGAGCCTGGAGCCTGTTTCCGATTCTGTGTCTCCCTCTCTCTCTGCCCCTCGCCCGTTCATGCTCTGTCTCTCTCTGTCCCAAAAATAAATAAACGTTGAAAAAAAAAAAAAGAAGACTATGAATTTTGAAATTAGATGGATTAGGTTCAAATGTTGGCTCCAAATGTTTGCCATCTCTACACAAGCTTCACTCTCCCCCTGTGCAAGATGCATTTGGTAAGTTACACCTACTCAAATCTGTTTTGAGGATGAATGTACATCCTGAATGTAAAACACGTATCACAATACCAGGTATACAGTAGATGTTCAATAAATGTTATGGGTAATGCTAAACCACATGTCTTACATAGACATAGAAAGCCTGGTGTTCATTTTTACATAACAAAACAATGAATTTCTGATTTTCAAACTAGCATATATGCCTTTAACATATTATTTCACTATTTCCTTTTTTCTGCCACTCTCACTTTCCTTCCAGCTCTGTTGTTGGAATGGAAGACAGTAAAATGGTTGCAGGATCCTGCATTTTTCACAAGTGTTTTAATTTGATTTGTTAGCTCTCTTGTGGATGGCTGCTGTTTAATAATACATTTTCCAAAAAAAGCATATCCTTTAAATTAAGTTGTTTACATTTCAAATGCAATATGGTAAAATTCAAGTACATTGTCATTATTCCACAGCCTTGGAGGTTTCATACCATCAGATTCTTTGAAAGATGTTTTTCTCTTCCCAGCTGCCTAAGTGGTACATGAGTGCCATCTGTTGGCCAAAAGGAGTCATGAATTTGACTTTTTTTCATTAACCGTTGTTCTCCACTACTGTCTTGTAAGGCATCATTCTAAAATTGACCCAAATGAAGATAAAATTAAAACAGTTAAATTGTCCATTTGTAAAGTGATTTTAACCTTGAAGGAATGAATCAAGAAACTTCTTTCATTTCTCCCACAATAACTCAAAAAAATGAAAATAAACAGCAAAGATATAGTTTAGAAATAGATTTTGTCGATCCAGAATCTTCTTAACCATTCCGCTCCTAACAGGCACGTATCCAAAAAGGCCAATTCAGAGAAGAGTACTGACTCCATGACTGCTGTGTTGTGTGTGCCCGGATCTCATTGCAACAATCACCCAGCATCTCTGCAGTGTTCCCAGGTGATGCTCCACTACCTACCGGGGCTGCTAGGCCAAACTTACTCAGTTTTAAGGCTGGATGGACTCTAGCCCTCTGCCTTTCCCGGGTGTGGGCCACTTTCGAGATTTCTATCGGCCATTTTACTAATGTGACACTATTTTTCCACTGTGACATTGTGAGGCCTTTGCTCTTGACAATGTAATATTTTTTAATCAATATGTTAAAAAATTCTCAATATATATTTATTCAACTTCTGAGAAGACTCTGAGTTGCACAAATTTAATAAGGTCGTTGTTTCATGTCTTTGGAGAAGCAATAAAATGAGATAAAATCCTGTTGTACTTTTATGCATGTGGTTGTATCTAACAAAATCGATCGGAGACAATTTGTTTACTGGAAATAATTAAGAATTTTATTATTTTTAAATGCTAAAAAAGATTATATATACTAATTTGCATTTCCAATGGTACAAAATTTCCCCAACTCGTAGAATTTATGTATTAATTTTTAATGGGAAAAGGAGGCATCCCAGATTCTAAATATAACTCTCTGTCTTTCCCTCTTTTCCTCTCTTTCTCCCTCTCTTCCTCCTTCCTTCCCTCTCTCCCTCCCTCCCCTGTTTTTGCTTTATCATAATATGAAGAAGAAAAATTTTTGAAAATTTATTGGTGAAAAAAGATATAGCTCAATCTATTGTTCCTAGGGCTTTGTATTTAATACAATATAATGACAGTGATAAAACAGTATAAATTCAAAGAAGTTAACAAATCCATAGTACTTCAAAAGTGTATATTCGTAAGTAAAGATAATACCTTGCTTAAGAGACATTTTATGTGATCATTGTAACATCTTGTTAGGTCAAGTCCTCTGGTTTCTTTCTAAAATGGAGATTTGTATGAAGCAAGTTTGTCAGATAGCACTCGTGTTACCAAAACTCCTGGGCAAACCAGAGAAGGAAGATTGGGTAGAGGGGAAAGACTGAACTATAATGCAATTCAACAGAAGTATAAGTCTATCCCTTCGACAGTTCCAGAGCAAAGATCGATCCTCAGAGGTGTCCCAAAATTAGGCAAGGGACCTGGACCTTTGCACCATTTCACTGAGCAGTCATCAGATGTGGGCTGACCACACGGAGACCCCATGACCTTATGCAAGGCAGCTCATTTTGACCAAATGTAATTCCCAGGATCTAGCAGCCATCAGTACTACCAACAGGTGGTGAATGAAGGCTTCTAACCTGAAGGGGCAATCTGGGCCTTACACTTCAATGTCCACTGCCTCGCTAGAGCTAGATAAGGAAAACTCCCCATTGCTTAGTTTTTTAGTTTTTAGCCTTCCTCACTCATCTGATATATCCAGCCCATACTTTAAATTCAAATGCCATTTAATGCAGAAATTCTTAAAGTGAAATCTAAAATAAAAATGTTAGACTTACCAACTCTGAGTTCATAGTGACTTAACAATTATGACTTCTTGAGCAGAACAATTGCTACATTTTTAAGTGAAAGAATAAACTCAGTGATGGGGTGCCTGGGTAGCTCAATAAGTTCAGTGTCCTAGTCCTGATTTCAGCTTAGGTCATGATCCCAAGTTCTTGGGATCAAGCCCCACATCAGGCTCTGGGCTGGATGTGAAACCTGCCTAAGATTCTCTCTCTCTAAATAAAAACAAATAAATAAATTTAAAAGTAAAAAAAAAAAAAATCAACTCCTATAGTACTATTTTCAATGCCAGTCTTTTAGCATCATGTTCCCAAACTATGTGCCAAAGTACTGGGGTACTATACCCCTATACTGTACTATACCTGGGGTACTATAGCAAACCCACTGGAGACCCACAGAATATTTCTAAATTTCTAAGGAAACACAAGAATGTCAGATAGCATATGAAATAGCACCTCAAAATAGTTCACAATTTTAACATTAGATCAAACTCTATTCCTTTTAATGATGAGTCTTTGTACAGCTGCAGCTTCTGGATGAAAAAAACTACTGACATGCAAAAATCAATGTAGAATAAGAAATGAAGGCGGCAAGGTCCAATCCAATTGTAAGACTTGAGATATTGTGCAGTACCCAACAGATGCACACATCCCACTAGTAAGTAACCATGGTTAAGAAAGAAATATAACATTTTCTTCTTTTGCTTTAAGTGTAATACTTCTTAAAATCGTTGCTGAGTTGTTGGGAAATAAATATGTATTGACATCAGTGGGTGCTAAGTAAATATTACCGAGGCACTAAAGACGTCATGAACCAAGAAAATTTGGGAACCTCTCTTTCAGCATTTGATCACAGTTGAGAGAAGGATGTTCCAGGTAAAAGAAGTTGCATGTGCAATGGCCCTGCAGTAAGGGCATATCTGGCATATTTAGATCAGTGTTGTCTATCTAGTACAAGTAAACACTGGCACGCATGTAATAAAAGGCACAATAGGATGTGGCAGAGGTAGGGCAGGCTGTCTCTGACACACATTATAGACTTAACTATTAACTTAATATTATTTCTTGAAGGCAATAGCAAGGGTTTTAATACTGGGGAGGCACAGAGTCAGAGTTGCATTCTAAAAAGATAACTCTAGCATAACTATCAATAGAGTGTAGTATTTTATAAATATTTGAGACAGTTTAATGACCCAGGAAAAACATGAGGACCTAAACCAACACACATATGGTTGGAGTAGAAAGGTCAGATTCTAGATATGTAATTAAAAGAGCCTGGCCATCAACTGGATGTGAGAGAAATTCAAGAATGACTACCTGACTTTTGTCTAGTACAACATGAAGATCTGTCTATGTACCGTGATAA
>NW_024415340.1:0-3649 GCF_014898765.1 Herpailurus yagouaroundi | reverse complement strand
AAAAAAACCCAAACTATACAGAGAATGGATTGGTGTTTGCCATTTGCAGGGGGTGGGAGTGGGCAAAATGACTGAAGGTGAGCAAGAGGTACAAACTTCTGGTTATAAAATAAATAAGTTCTGGGGACATAATGTACAGTACATTGACTATACTTAATAATACTAAATTGTATATTTGAAAGTTGCTAGGGATGCCTGGGTGGCTCAGTCAGTTAAGCCTACAACTCTTGATTTTATCTCAGGTCATGATCTGAGTTTGTGAGTTTGAGCCCCAAGTCAGGCTCTGCACTGACAGCAGGGAGCTGGCTTGGAATTCTCTCTCTCATTCTCTCTCTCTTTCTCTCTCTCTCTCCTCCCCTGCTCTCACTCTCTCTCAAAATAAATAAATATTAAAAACAAAGTTGCTAAAAGAGTACATAGGAAAAGTTCTAATTACAAGAAAAAAAAGTTGCAACTATGTATGGTGATGGGTGTTAACTAGACTTATTGTGGTGACCATTTTCCAATATATACAAATGTCAAACCATTATATGTATATCTGAAACAAGTATAATGTTATATGTCAATTATACTTCAATTTTTCAAATTAACTTAAATTAGAAATAAATGTTTATTAAATTAATTTAATTAATGGATGTTCCATATAAAAATTAAGATCTTCCTAAATAAACATGGAGACTGTAAAATCCATAAAAGAAAACTAGATGTATTTTAGTTCAGAAATGTAAAAAACACCTTTATATGGCAAAATATACATAACTACATCAATATAAGTTGTATAGGAGAAAAAATATTTGTGATATAGGTAGAAGATAAAAGTTAATATCTATATTTTAAAAAGAACTTTCTCAAACTGAAAACATTTTTTTTCAAATAAAAAATGGGAAAAGAATTTAATTGATAAATCAAAGAAAACCAAACATAAATGACAGTATGCTGAAATTCACTGGTAGTATGTAGGAATTAAAGTAACAATGAGATATCACACTGGCAGAATGTAAGACTGCTTTTGCTTTTAGAGATAAAAGAGGTTGCTCATAACTTGGTGGAAATTAAAAGTACTACAAAATTCTTGAAAAGTACTCTAGCAAAACATTTGAAAATTAAAATTATTAATACCCTTTGATGTGTCAATTCCACATCTGAAAATGAATTTCACAGAAATGAAACCACCAATATTTTAGAAATATATAAATGAGGGGTGCTTGGGTGACTCAGTAGGTTAAGCATCAGGCTCTTGATTTAGGCTCCAGTCATGATCTCAAGGTTGGTGAGATTGAGCCCAGCATCTGGCTCCAGACAGCACAGAGCCTCTTGGAATTCTCTCCCTCCCTCTCTCTCTGCCCCTCCCTGGCCCGTGCCCTCTCCCTCTCCCTCTCCCTCTCTCTCTCTCTCTCTCTCTCTCAAAATAAACAAATAAATGTAGGGGCGCCTGGGTGGCTCAGTCGGTTAAGCATCAACTTTGGCTCAGGTCATGATCTCATGGCTTGTAAGTTCGAGCCCCGTGTTGGGCTCTGTGATGACAGCTCAGAGCCTGGAGCCTACTTCCGATTCTGTGTCTCCCTGTCTCTCTGTCCCTCCCCTGCTTATGCTCTGTCTCTCAAACCTAAATAAATGTTTTAAAAAATTAAAAATAAAAATAAATAAATGTAAAGTTTTTGATAAATAAATAAGAAACATGTAAGTAATAGTACACCATGGTTTAGGAGGGCTAATGAATACTTGAAACAAAATAGTCATCAACAGGTGAATAACTGAATATATATCAATGATTCACCCTGTATTATGGGGTACTACACGGCTATTAAAAATATCATGGGGCAACTGGGTGGCTCAGTTGTTTAAAGCATCCAATTGTGAGTTCACGCAGCATGTTGTGCTCCACATTAGGTGTGGAGCCTACTTTAAATTTATTTTTACATTTATTTATTTTTAATAGAGAGAGACAGAGCACAAGTGGGGGAGGGGCAGAGAGAGAAGGAGACACAGAATCCAAAGCAGGCTCCAGGCTCTGAGCAGGGCTCAAACTCACAAACCGTGAGATTATGACCTGAGCCAAAGTCAGATGCTTAACCGACTGAGCCACCTAGGCACCCCCGTGGAGCTTACTTTAAAAAATAAGAAAAACAAAAACAAAAAAGAAATTGGATACTTGTCTGACAACATACAAAAGTATTAGATATGTGGGGATTTCCAAAGGTATTGGTGATTGAGGAAATGTAAAATGCATTATCTATCCTAATAAGCTAAAATAAACACTAACAAAAAGCCACCAGATGTTTGCACATGTGTAGCAATCCAATGACTGCAAATAAATATGTGAAAGGAAAATTACAAGCCTGTTTGTATTGGATACCTGACAGGAATGGTGATGTGACTAGAAGAAAATGAGGAGGGACCAAGCCAAAAAAACTTAAAAAAAAAATTTTTTTTTTTTGTTTATTTATTTTTGAGACAGACAGAGACAGAATGCGAGTGGGTTAGGGACCGAGAGAGAGGGAGACATAGAATCCAAAGCAGGCTCCAGGCTCTGAGCTGTCAGCACAGAGCCCGCTGGGGGGGGGGGGGGGCCTCAAACTCACAAACTTTGAGATCATGACCTGAGCCAAAGTTGCACCCCCAACCAACTAAGCCACCCAGGCGCCCCTTTAAAAATTTTTTTTAATGTTTATTTATTTTTGAGAGACAGACAGAATGCGATCAGGGGAAGGACAGAGAGAGGGGGAGACACAGAATTCGAAGCAGGCTCCAGGGTCTAAGCTGTCAGCATAGAGTGCAACACGGGCCTCCAACCCACGAACTGTGAGATCGTGACCAAAGCCAAAGTCGGACACTTAACCCACTGAGCCACCCAGGAGCCCCCGGAAAAAAAAATTTTTTTAAAGAAACAAAAATGCACCTTTAAAGGGCATTTATGTAAAAGGTTATGCCCTCTTTAAAATAAAACACGTAAAATGGCATATGTATAAATTTTATAAAAACATTTAAAGTTTTAAAATTCTGGTTAGCCTCATTAAAACAAACCTCTTCTAAATGCTTAAGTATTCACAAGGTGTGGTTTCTTATAAATGCTCACACAGAAAATAAATGATAATACGGGTACCTGGATGGCTCAGTCAGGTAAGTGGTCTACTTTAGCTCAGGTCGTGAGTTTGAGCCCCGAATCAGGCTCTGCGATCTCAGCACCACTTCCGACCCTCTGTCTCCCTCTCTCTCCGCCCCTCCCTCTCTTTCTGCCTCTCCCTCGCTCACGCTCTCTCTCTCAAAAATAAATAAACATTAAAAAAGGAAACAAATAATTATAAACCCTGTGTAATACAAAAAACCGCCACAAATGATTACCGTTATGGGCAGTTTATCATGACTTTTTACTAAAAACTTACCTGAAAAATAATTCGACCCACTATGTCAGTAATACTCATTAAATTCCATAACCATGAGCAAAATTAAAGAATAATCTTACAATTGAGAATGAATCTTAAACGATAAAAGTGTGAATAAGGCTAAAATAGTAAGACAGTTTTAAATACGAACTCACCTCTTTCAAACGTTCTGAATCAGCTTCTCCTTCACCTGTTCCCTCTGTAGAACTCAGACACGGAGGAAGGCTGGGGCTAAAGGCCATGAGGTCGGTCTTGGGCGGACCCTC
>NW_024415339.1:0-1673 GCF_014898765.1 Herpailurus yagouaroundi | reverse complement strand
TCTGATAGAAGTATTGCCACTCTGACTTTCTTTTGACATCCGTTGCACGCTATGTGTTTCTTCATTTCCTCATTGTCAATCTGCAGTTGAGTTGTGTCTGAATGAGTCTCCTAGAGGAAGTCTAGGAGTCTCCTAGAGGAAGTTTTTTTGTTTTTATCCATTTTGCTACTCCTGGATCTGGAAGTCTGTTTCCTTCCAGGATTACCAAGATTTCTGCTATTCTTTCTTTTTTTTTTTTCAATATATGAAATTTATTGTCAAATTGGTTTCCATACAACACCCAGTGCTCATCCCAAAAGGTGCCCTCCTCAATACCCATCACCCACCCTCCCCGCCCTCCGATCCCCCATCAACCCTCAGTTTGTTCTCAGTTTTTAAGAGTCTCTTATGCTTTGGCTCTCTCCCACTCTAACCTCCTTTTTTTTTTTTTTTTTTTCCTCTCCCCCATGGGTTTCTGTTAAGTTTCTCAGGACCCACCTAAGAGTGAAAACATATGGTATCTGTCTTTCTCCGTATGGCTTATTTCACTTAGCATAACACTCTCCAGTTCCATCCATGTTGCTACAAAGGGCCATATTGCATTCTTTCTCATCGCCATGTAGTACTCCATTGTGTAAATAAACCACAATTTCTTTATCCATTCGTCAGTTGATGGACATTTAGGCTCTTTCCATAATTTGGCTATTGTTGAGAGTGCTGCTATAAACATTGGGGCACAAGTGCCCCTATGCATCAGTACTCCTGTATCCCTTGGGTAAATTCCTAGCAGTGCTATTGCTGAGTCATAGGGTAGGTCTATTTTTAATTTTCTGAGGAACCTCCACACTGCTTTCCAGAGTGGCTGCACCAATTTGCATTCCCACCAACAGTGCAAGAGGGTTCCCATTTCTCCACATCCTCGCCAGCATCTATACTCTCCTGATTTGTTCATTTTGGCCACTCTGACTGGCGTGAGGTGCTATCTGAGTGTGGTTTTGATTTGTATTTCCCTGATAAGGAGCGACGTTGAGCATCTTTTCATGTGCCTGTTGGCCATCCGGATGTCTTCTTTAGAGAAGTGTCTATTCATGTTTTCTGCCCATTTCTTCACTGGGTTATTTGTTTTTCGGGTGTGGAGTTTGGTGAGCTCTTTATAGATTTTGGATACTAGCCCTTTGTCGATATGTCATTTGCAAATATCTTTTCCCATTCCGTTGGTTGCCTTTTAGTTTTCTTGGTTGTTTCCTTTGCTGTGCAGAAGCTTTTTATCTTCATAAGGTCCCAGTAATTCACTTTTGCTTTTAATTCCCTTGCCTTTGGGGATGTGTCGAGTAAGAGATTGCTACGGCTGAGGTCAGAGAGGTCTTTTCCTGCTTTCTCCTCTAAGGTTTTGATGGTTTCCTGTCTCACATTCAGGTCCTTGATCCATTTTGAGTTTATTTTTGTGAATGGTGTGAGAAAGTGGTCTAGTTTCAACCTTCTGCATGTTGCTGTCCAGTTCTCCCAGCACCATTTGTTAAAGAGACTGCCTTTTTTCCATTTGATGTTCTTTCCTGCTTTGTCAAAGATGAGTTGGCCATACGTTTGTGGGTCTAGTTCTGGGGTTTCTATTCTATTCCATTGGTCTATGTGTCTGTTTTTGTGCCAGAGATTTTCTCATTTTAGAAAATGCTTTTTTATCTGAGGGCATTACT
>NW_024415338.1:0-1881 GCF_014898765.1 Herpailurus yagouaroundi | reverse complement strand
TTTTTTTCCGTACTCTCTTCCTTTTTCATAGATGAATTTGTGTTGTGCTTTACTTGGCTTTCTTTTTCCTTATTTTTCATGTATTTTGTGTTTTGAGTTTGTTATCACAAGGCTTACATATAAAATCCCAAGGAAACAGCAGTCTATGTTATTTAGGTGCTCTCTTAATTATAAACACATTCGAGAATTTTATGAAGACTAACATTTGGGGCAACTGGGTGGCTCAGTCAGTTAAGTGTGAGATTTCGACCTCAGGTCATGATCTCACAATACGTGAGTTTGAACCGCACGTTGGACTCTGTGCTAACAGCTCAGAGCCTGGAGCCTGCTTCAGATTCTCTGCCTCGCCCACTCTCTGTCCCTCCCTGCTAACACTCTGTCTCTCTCTCTCTCTCTCTCTCTCTCTCAAACATGAAATAAAACATATATTTTTTAGTAAAATAAAATGCAAACTAACTTTTTTAAGTCCCTCCTCCATATTTTATGTGTATGTTGTCATATTTTACATCTTTTTATTCATAATTATGTAATATCTAATTATGATTTTCCCAGTTAACATTTCTTGCATTGCTGATTAGTGGTGATAGACTTCTTTATCTTCTGTTTGAGAAACTCTTTATCTCTTATTTTTCAAATGTTAATGATAATCTTTCCAGGTAAAGTTTTCTTGGTCGTGGGATTATCCTTTCAGGCCTTTGAAGATACCTTGTCACTCTTTCCCAGCATGTCAAATTTATGCTGAAATGTCAGCTGACAACTTTAGGCGTTTGTTTGTTGAGATCTGTTTTTCAAATCATAGGTAACTTTTGCTTATCCCTTACATCTTTTGATATTCTTTATTAATCTTTAAACATTGACATTTTAATTATTATGTGTCATAGTGTAGGGCTCCTTGGTTTCACATGTTTGGAACTCTGTGCTTCTTGTCCTAGATGTCTGTTTTCTTCCATAGTTTTGGAAAGTCTCCAGTTATCTTTTCTTCAAATACTTTTTGTACCCCTTTTCCTTCTTGTGGAATCCCTATTATGTGGATTTTTGCTCATTTGATATTTCAAAGTATCCCTTAACTTATCCTCATTAGAAAAAAAAATCTTTCTGCTGTTTGTTTTGGGTGCTTTCCCTAAATCTGTCTTCCATATCCACTGATATGTCCTTCCTCATGCCGTCTTCTACTGTTGATTCCCTCTGGTGTTCTTTTTCTTTCCAGCTATTATCTTCTTGAACTCTGATTTTGTGTGTGTTTGCTATCTTTTAATTAAGGGTCTCACTTAGTTCTTGTCTTTTTTCTGCAGCTCGGCGAGCATCTTGACAAACATTAATTTATATTCTTTATTAAATTCAGGCAAGATGCTTACCTCCGTTTCAGTTCGTTTCTGGGTTTTTTATTGTTCTTTCTTTTGGAGCATATTTCCCTGTCTCTCCATTTTGCTTCTCTTTCTGCATTTGTTTCTATAGACTGGCAGAGCAGCTACTTCTCCTACACTTGAAGGAATTTTCTTATACATGATTGTCCCCGTGAGTAGACCCTGTGTGCAAGTTGCTGACATTTGCTGGCTGGCTGAAGCCATGGCTTGCATGGACCGGGGATCCTGGGGCTTTCTACCTAGCAGGCACCCTGTCATGATATTAAAGCTGAAGTGAACGCAGACTGGGGTGTCCCAGGATTCTGTGTGTTGAGGGTACCCTGTCAGGACAGCTGAAGCTGAAATAAATGCAAGTTGAGGCATGCTGGGGTGCTGTGTACAGGTACCCTGTACCGGGTGGCTAGATATAAGCAGTCTGGGGGTCAGAATGTCCTTGATCTCTCTATGCAGATGATTCCTGGACAAGATATGTGAAGCTAAAGTGCGTACAAGCTGAAGGCACCTGGGGCTATACATG
>NW_024415337.1:0-11798 GCF_014898765.1 Herpailurus yagouaroundi | reverse complement strand
GAGCAAGTTCCCTGGCAGGAACTGGTTCTCTTTGGGATTTTGGCTGGGGGATGGGCGGGGGAGATGGCGCTGGTGAGCGCCTTTGTTCCCCACCAAACTGAGCTCTGTCGTCCGGGGGCTCAGCAGCTCTCCTTCCCTTTGTCCTTCAGCCTTCCCGCTTTCTGAGCAGAGCTGTTAACTTATGACCTCCCAGCCGCTAAGTCGCGCTTGCTGTCGGAACACAGTCCGTCAGGCCCCTCCGCTTTTTGGAAGCCAGATTCGGGGGCTCTGCTTGGCCGGCGAGCCGCCCCTCCGCCCCGGCTCCCTCCCGCCAGTCCGTGGAGCGCGCACCGCCTCGCCGCCCTTCCTACCCTCTTCCGTGGGCCTCTCGTCTGCGCTTGTCTCCGGCGACTCCGTTCTGCTAATCCTCTGGCAGTTTTCTGGGTTATTTAGGCAGGTGTAGGTGGAATCTAAGTGATCAGCAGGACGCGCGGTGAGCCCAGCCTCCTCCTACGCCACCAAAAAAAAACAACCTAGAATAGATCAATGAAACTAGGTGCTGATCCTTTGAAAGAATTAATAAAACTGGTAAACCCCTAACAGGAATTATCAAAAAGAAAAGAGAATGGAACCAAATTAAAAAAAAAAACATGAATGAAAGAGGCGAGATCACAACCAACACCACAGAAATACAAACAATCATAAAAAATACAATGAGCAATTACATGTCAATAAGTTGGGCAATGTGGAAGAAATGGATAAATTCCTAGAAACATATAAAGTACCAGAACTGAAAGAGGAAGAAATAGAAAATTTGAACAGACCCTTAACCAGCAAAGAAATTGAATCAGTAATCAAAAATCTCCCATCAAACAAGATTCCAGAGCCAGATGACTTCCCAGAGGATTTCTAGCAAGCATTTAAAGAACTAATGCCTGGGGCTCTTTGTTGGCACAGTCGGTTACATGTCCGACTTTGGCTCGGGTCATGATCTCATAGTTTGTGGGTTCGAGTCCCATGTCAGGCTCTGTGCTGACAGCTTGGAGCCTGGAGTCTGCTTTGAATTCTCTCTCTCGCTCTCTCTCTCTCTCTCTCTCTCTGCCCCTCCCCTGCTCACACTCTGTGTGTCTGTCTGTCTGTCTCTCTTTCAAAAATAAATAAACATTTAAAAAAATAAAGAATTAATGCCTATTCTTCTGTAACTGTTCCAAAAAATATGAAAGGAAAACCTCCAAATTCATTCTTTGAGGCCAGCATTACCTTGATTCCAAAACCAAAGACCCCACTAAAAAGGAGAATTACAGACCAACATCCCTGATAAACATGGATGCAAAAATTCTCAGAAAATACTAGCAAACCAAATCCAACAGCACATTAAAAGAATTATTCATCACAATCAAGTGGGATTTACTCCTGGGTTTCAGGGCTGGTTCAATATCTGCAAATCAATCAATGTGTTACACCACGTTAATAAAAGAAAGGATAAAAACCACATGATCCTGTCAATAGATAAGGAAAAAGCACATGACAACACACAGCATCCTTTCTTAATAAAAGCTCTCAACAAAGTAGGGATAGAAGGAACCTACATCAACATCATAAAGACCATATATGAAAGACCCACAGGTAATATCATCCTCAATGGTAAAAAAAACTGAGACCTTTTCCCCTAAGGTCAGGAACATGACATGGATGTCCACTCTCACCACAGTCGTTCAACAGAGTACTAAAAGTCTTAGCCTCAGAAATCAGAAAACACAAAGAAATATAAGACATCTAAATCAACAAGGAAGAAGTCAAACTTTCATTCTTCACAGATGACATGATACTCTATGTGGAAAACCTGAAAGACTCCACACACAAAAAAAAATTGCTAGAACTGATACATCAATTATGCAAAGTCATAAGATATAAAAGCCATGTACAAAAAATTTTGTTGCATTTCTTTTTTTAATGTTTATTTATTTTTGAAAGAGAGAGACACAGAGTGTAAGTAGGGGAGCAGCAGAGAGAGTGGGAGATATGGAATAAGAAGCAGGCTCCAGGCTTTGAGCTGTCAGCAAAAAGCCTGATTCATGGCTCAAACATGTGAACCACAAGATCATGACCTAAGGAGAAGTAGGATGCCTACCCAACTGAGCCACCCAGGTGCCCCAAGAAATCGGTTGCATTTCTATACACCAATAATGAAGCAGAAGAAAGAGAAATCAAGGAATTGATCCCATTTACAATTCCACCAAAAAACAAAATGCCTAGGAATAAACCTATTCAAAGAGGTAAAAGATCTGTAAACTATAGAACACTGGGGCACCTGAATGGATCACTAGGTTAAGTGTCTGAATCTTGATTTCAGCTCAGGTCATGTTCTCATGGTTCATGAGTTTGAGTCCTACATCAGGGTGTGGGCTAACAGTGCAGAGCCTGCTTGGGATTCTCTCTCTCTCCCTCTCTCTAGGCTATGCTCTTTCTCTCTCTCTCTCTCTCTCTCTCTCTCTCAAAATAAATAAAATAAACATTAAAAAAACTATAGAACATTTGTGAAAGAAATTGAAGATGACACAAAGAAATGGAAAAACATTCCATGCTTATGCTTTGGAAGAAGAAATATCATTTTTTATTAAAAATTTTAAAATTTATTTATTTTTGAGAGAGAGAGAGAGAGAGAGAGAGAGAGAGAGAGAGAATGCGATAAGGGAAGGGGCAGAGAGAGAGAGAGAGAGAGAGAGACACAGAATTCAAAGTAGGCTCCAGGCTCTGAGCTGTCAGCACAGAGCCTGAAGCAGGGCTCAAACCCATGAACACTGAGATCATGACCTGAGCCAAAGTCAGATGCTTAACTGACTGGGCCACCCAGGTGTCCCAGAACAAATACTGTTAAAATGTCTACACTAAACAAAACAATCTTCATATTCAGTGCAACCCCTATAAAAATAACATCATCATTTTTCACAGAGCTAGACCGAACAGTTCTAAAATTTGTATGGAACCCGAATAGACCCTGAATAGCCAAAGTAATGTTGAAAAAGAAAAACAAAGCTGGAGGCATCAAAATTCCAGACTTCATCCTCTATTACAAAGCTGTAATCAAGACAGTATGGTCCTGGCACAAATACAACCACATAGATAAATGGAACATAATAAAGAACCCAGAAATGGACCCACAAATCTATCATCAACTCATCTTTCACAAAGCAGGAAAGAATATCCAACGGAAAAAAGACAGTCTCTTCAACAAATGGTGTTGGGAAAACTGGACGACAACATGAAGAAGAATGAAACTGAAGCACTTTCTTACACCATCCACAAAAATAAATTCAAAATGGATGAAAGGCCTAAATGTGAGACAGGAAACCATCAAAATCCTACAGGAGAAAACAGGCAGCAAGCGACCTCTTTGACCTTGGCCATAATGACTTCCTACTAAACACATCTCTAGAAGCAAGGAAAACAAAAGGGACTTCATCAAGAAAAAAAGTTTCTTCACAGAGAAGAAAACAATAAAAAACAAAAAACTAAAAGGCATCCTACGGGATGGGAGGAGATATTTACAAATGACATATCTGTTAAAGGGTTAGTATTCTAAATCTATAATTAACCTAGCAAACTCAATACCCCCAAAATAAATAATCCAGTGAAGAAATGGGCAGAAGACATGAATAGACATTTCTCTAAAGAAGACATCCAGGGGCACCTGGGTGGCACAGTCGGTTAAGCGTCCAACTTCAGCCAGGTCACGATCTCGCGGTCTGTGAGTTCGAGCCCCGCGTCAGGCTCTGGGCTGATGGCTCAGAGCCTGGAGCCTGTTTCCGATTCTGTGTCTCCCTCTCTCTCTGCCCCTCGCCTGTTCATGCTCTGTCTCTCTCTGTCCCAAAAATAAATAAACGTTGGAAAAAAAAGAAGACATCCAGATGGCCAACAGGCGCATGAAAAGATGCTCTACGTCACTCCTCACCAGGGAAATACAAATCAAAACCACACTGAGATATCACCTCACGTCACTCACAGTGGCTAAAATGAACAAGTCAGAAGACTATAGATGCTGGTGAGGATGTGGAGAAACGGGAACCCTCTTGCACTGTTGGTGCAAATGCAAACTGGTGCAGCTCGGGAAAACAGTGTGGACCCTCAAAAAATTAAAAATAGATCTACCCTATGACCCAGCAATAGCACTGCAAGGAAGTTACCCAAGGGATACAAGAGTGCTGATGCATAGGGGCAATTGTACCCCAACGTTTATGGAAGCACTTTCAACAATAGCCATTATGGAAAGAGCCTAAATGTCCATCAACTGATGAATGGATAAAGAAATTGTGGTTTATATACACAGTGGAATACTACGTGGCAATGAGAAAGAATGAAATATGGCCTTTTGTAGAAACGTGGATGGAACTGGAGTGTGTTATGCTAGGTGAGATAAGTCATACATGGAAAGACAGATACCATATGTTTTCACTCTTATGTAGATCCTGATAAACTCAACAAAAGACCATGGAGGAGGGGAAGGGAAAAATAAGTTAGACAGGGAGAGTACCAAGTCATAAAAGACTCTTAAAAACTGAAAACAAACTGAGGGTTGATGGGGGCTGGGAGGGAGGGGAAGGTGGGTGATGGGCATTGAGGAGGGCACCTGTTGGGATGAGCACTGGCTGTTGTATGGAAGCCAATTTGAAAAAAAAAAATTATATTTAAAAAAAACTAGAAAAAAATAAAGTCTATTTTGCCTGATATAAGTATGGCTACTCCAGCTTTCTTTTGACTTCCAGTAGCATGATAGATAGTTCTCCGTCTCCTCACTTTCAATCTGAAGGTGGCCTCAGGTCTAAAATGAGTCTCTTGTAGGTAGCAAATAGGTCTTGTTTTTTATCCATTCTGATACCCTATGTCTTTTGACTGGAACGTTTAGTCCATTTACGTTCAGTGTTATTATTGAAAACTATGGGTTTAGAGTCATTGTGTTTTCTCTAGGTTTCATGCTTGCAGTGATGTCTCTGGTACTTTGTGGTCCTTGTGACATTTTGCTCACAGAGTCCCCCTTAGGATCTCTTGTAGGGCTGGTCTAGTGGTGATGAATTCCTTCAGTTTTCGTTTGGGAAAACCTTATCTCTCCTATTCTGAATGATATGCTTGCTGGATAACGGATTGTTGGCTGCATATTTTTCCTCTTCATTCACATTGAAGATTTCCTGCCATTCCTTTCTGGCCTGCCAAGTTTCAGTAGATAGGTCTGCTATTACCCTTGTGTGTCTCCCTTTGTATGTTAAGGCTCATTTATCCCTAGCTGCTTTCAGAATTCTTTCTTTATCCTTGCATTTTGCCAGTTTCACTATGATATGTCGCGCAGAAGATTAATTCAAGTTATGTCTGAAGGGAGTTCTCTGTGCCTCTTGGATTTCAGTGCCTGTTTCCTTCCCCAGATCGGAGAAGTTCTCAGCTATGATTTGTTCAAGTACACCTTCAGCCCCTTTCTCTCTCTCTTCTTCTTCTGGAATTCCTATGATACGGATATTGTTCCATTTGATTGCATCACATAGATCTCTAATTCTACCCTCTAGATCCTGAATTTTTTTTCTCTCTTTTCTTCAGTTTCTTTTTTTTCCAGAATTTTATCTTCTAATCCACCTATTCTCCCCTCTGCCTCTTCAATCCACACCGTGGCTGCCTCCATTTTATTTTATATGTCATTTATAGTATTTTTTTCATTTATCATGACTGTTTTTTAGTTCCTTGATCTCTGTGTCAATAGATTCTCTGCTGTCCTTTATGCTTTTTTCAAGTCCAGCCATTAATTTTATAACTATTATTCTAAATTCTTGTTCAGCTATATTTCTTAAATCAATTTTGATCAATTCACTAGTTAGTGCTACTTCCTGGAATTTCATTTGAGGAAAATTCTTACGTTTCATCATTTTGGCTAGTTTTCTGTCCTTTATGAGTCTTAAAAGCTTGTGTGCTCTGCACCTGCAAGCACTGCTATATTAAAGGGGGGGGTCTTACACTGTCCAGGGCATGGCCCTTCATGAGGTGTTTTGTTGGAGATTGTTACTTTCTCTCTGTTGTTGTGACTTTGGTTATTTTATTACTCTATTCATAGTGATATTTTGGACCCTCCACCAGATGTATTTTGATTTCTTCCTTGGGGTAGCCCTGTAAACGAAAACAAACAAACAGACAAACAGGAGTCAAAAACAGAGAAACACACCAGCAAGTAACACAAATAAAAAAATAAAAACTAAAAACTGAAAAAAAAAAAAACAAAAACACTGACTACAAGTAAAGGACAGGGTGGAGGCATTGCTAATGGAAGAGCACATACAAAGAGAGAAATGACAGGAGTGGGGACACAGAAGAAATAAACATTGACTAGGCAGAGAGACTAAAAGGCTAATCCAGAGAGAGAGAAAGGAAAATAAAGAAGGAGGTGGGGGAAAAGAAACTAAGATAAAGTTACCCAGACAGAGATACTATATGGCTTGGTTATTCCAGAGACAGAGAAAGGAATGTAAAGAAGGAGGTGAAGAACATGTATCAAGAAAATGGATTAAATATGTCTGTTTAGACAAACCAATAACCAGAGTAACCAGCCTAGAGGAGGGAAGAGATAAGGAGGAGAAATGGGAGGTGGAATATATCTGTATATCCAGAATTGACCTAGAGTTAATCCAGGCAATGCTGCAGCACTGGTCTGGGGGAGCTGTCCACAGGGTCTGTCTAGCTCCAGTAGATACACAGTTACTAGGTGCAAAGGGGCATGGTTTGGTGTAGTCTGGACCCACCTCCACTATTGGCCCCAGGACTGATCCCTGAGGCCCCGCCTTGGTGGGGGGGGTGGGAGGAATGGTGACCCCCAGTCTCTTCTCCATGGACCTGGACCAGTGGACCTGTTTGAGTTGTCCTCACTGTGCCACAGGCACAGACGGGGCGGTCCTTCTCGCTCCTCCAACTCCGCTGACCCTGCGCTTATCTAGCATTCAAAGTCCCACTCCATGTGCTCTGGCACTGGGGAAGTGCCTCTCAGTGCAGCCAGATATGTGGTCTTGGCTAGCTTTGTCTGTGACACCACACTTCAGGGAGGACCGCCTTCTCCAACTGCGGACTGCACAGCAGACCTTGCCACCAAGCCCTGGGAGTGGTGGATGCAGGTAGGCTTTGTCTTTGCCCACAGCACTCCAGGGAGGGGGGCACTTTTTCCTACTGCATACTGCGCCCTTGGCCCAGCCACTGAGGCCGGGGGTGGGGGGAGGACACAGGCAGGTTTTGTACTATTGCGCAGCCCTCCAGGGTGGGGACTCCTTTCTCCAACTGTGGACTGCACCCCTGACCTACCACCTAACCCAGGGCTGGCTCTCCTCCTCCCCAGGTGTGCGAACAGAGAGCTGGCCCCAGTCCAAAGAAATCCCCACAGTTAGAGATAGGATCTCTCTCAGTCCCAGTCTGAGGTCTTTCTCCTGTCCACATACAGTCCTACCCTTCCCGAGCCACTCTTTCTCTTCCCTTTGTCTCTCTGCAGAAGGGGATCCCTCCCCTCCATGCCTACACGGCCTGTTTTATCTCCCCCAGTTCGCAATCACCCACCTATCTTTTCTCAAGTTGTCCCATTTTCTTCCTGGTAGATTCAGTCTCTTTTCCTCCCAGACTCTGGAGTTCAAAGTCCTTTGGCTTCAGCACTTCTTTGTTTGAGAAATGAGGGAAATATGGATCCCCCTACTTCTCCACCATGTTGGCCCTGGTGACAATTCTCATATATCTTTCTCTGACTGACTTATCTGGCTTAGCATAATACCTTCTAGTTCCACCTACATTATTTTAAGTGGCAAACTTTCACTCTTTTTGTTCACCGAGTAATATTCCATTGTGTATATATACTGCATCTTCTTTATCCATTCATCAGTTGATGGACACTTTGGTTCTTTCCATAATTTGGCTATTGTTGATAGTGTTGCTATAAACATTCATATTTCTAATAATATTTTTTTCAAGGGAAACTTCAAATTGTTCTATCATATGCCTCACAAATCTCCCAGGCTCTAGCCATTACCCAATTCCAATGCTGCCTCTACATATTTAGGTATTTGTTACAGTGACAACCTACTTCTTGATATCGAAACTGTATTAGATTCCAAGCACTGCCATAAGACAAGACCAAAAACTGGGTGGTTCAAAATAACAAAAATTTATTTTCTCATTGTTCTGGAGTCCAGAAGTTCAAAATCAAAATTCCAATAGAGCAAAGCTCCCTCAGAAAGCTCTAGGGAAGAATATTTTCTTGACTCTTCTAGTTTCAGTGGATGTTGACAATTTTTATTTTGTTGATGCATCACTCCAGTTTGTCACTGCTTTTGTTTTCACATAGCTTCCCTATGTGTCTGTGTCATCTTATCCAAATTTACCTTTACTTATAAGGACACCAGTCACTGGGTATAGTCAGGTCCTAGATCCAATATGATCTCATCTTAATTTCATTATATCTGCAAAAACACTATTTCCAAATAAGGTCATATTTATGGTTTCCAGATAGACAGGAATTTTAGAAATGTATACAACTCAGTACATACTTGAGTAAAAATAAATTATTAAAATTCCCTTCCTGATATATATTGGCAGAAGATGGCAGCATAGGAGGACGCTGGGCTCACCGCGCATCCTGCTGATCACATAGATTTCACCTACACCTGCCTAAATAACCCAGAAAACCACCAGAAGACTAGCAGAACCGAGTCTCTGCAGCCAAGCGCAGACGAGAGTCCCACGGAAGAGGGTAGGAAGGGCGGAGAGGCGGTGCGCGCTCCACGGACGGGTGGGAGGGAGCCGGGGCAGAGGGGCAGCCTGCTGGCCAAGCAGAGCCCCCGAGTGTGGCTTGCAAAAGTGGAGGGGCCTGACGGACTGTGTTCCGACAGCAAGCGCGACTTAGCATCTAGGAGGTCATAAGTTAACAGCTCTGATCAGAAAGTGGGAAGGCTGGAGGACAAAGGGAGGGAGAGTTCCTGAGCCCCCGGACAACAGAGCTCAGCTTGGTGGGGGACAAAGGCTCTCGCCAGCGCCATCTCCCTCGCCCATCCCCCAGCCAAAATCCCAAAGGGAACCAGTTTCTGCCAGGGAACATGCTTGCTCCACACAAATACGCAACGCTGTGCTTCTGTGGAGCCACCCCTCCGGCAGCGGGTCTGACTCCCTCCTGCTGCCACAGGGCCCCTCCTGAAGTGAATCACCTAAGGAGAAGCGAGCTAAGCATGCCCCTCCTGCCCCTGTGCACCTTGCCTACCCACCCCACTAATACGCCAGATCCCCAGCACCACAAGCCTGGCAGTGTGCAAGTAGCCCAGACAGGTCATGCCACCCCACAGTGAATCCCGCCCCTAGGAGAGGGGAAGAGAAGGCACACACCAGTCTGACTGTGGACACAGCAGTGGGCTGGGGGCAGACATCAGGTATGACTGCGGCCCCACCCACCAACTCCAGTTATACACCACAGCACAGGGGAAGTGCCCTGCAGGTCCGCACCACTCCAGGGACTATCCAAAATGACCAAACAGAAGAATTCCCCTCAAAAGAATCCCCAGGAAATAACAACAGCTAATGAACTGATCAAAAAAGAATTTAAATAATATAACAGAAAGTGAATTTAGAATAATAGTCATAAAATTAATCGCTGGGCTTGAAAACAGTATAGAGGACAGCAGAGAATCTCTTGCTACAGAGATCAAGGGACTAAGGAACAGTCACGAGGAGCTGAAAAATGCTTTAAACGAGATGCAAAATAAAATGGAAATGACCACGGCTCGGATTGAAGAGGCAGAGGAGAGAATAGGTGAACTAGAAGATAAAGTTATGGAAAAAGAGGAAGCTGAGAAAAAGAGAGATAAAAAAAATCCAGGAGTATGAGGGGAAAATTAGAGAACTAAGTGATACACTAAAAAGAAATAATATACACATAATTGGTATTCCAGAGGAAGAAGAGAGAGGAAAAGGTGCTGAAGGTGTACTTAAAGAAATAATAGCTGAGAACTTCCCTGAAGTGGGGAAGGAAAAAGGCATTGAAATCCAAGAGGCACAGAGAACTCCCTTCAGACGTAACTTGAATCGATCTTCTGCACAACGTATCATAGTGAAACTGGCAAAACACAAGGATAAAGAGAAAATTCTGAAAGCAGCAAGGGATAAATGTGCCCTCACATATAAAGGGACACTTATAAGACTCGTGACTGATCTCTCTTTTGAAACTTGGCAGGCCAGAAAGGATTGGCAGGAGATCTTCAATGTGTTGAACAGAAAAAAATATGCAGCCGAGAATCCTTTATCCAGCAAGTCTGTCATTTAGAACAGAAAGAGAGATAAAGGTCTTCCCAAGCAAACAAAAACTGAAGGAATTTGTCACCACTAAACCAGCCCTACAAGAGATCCTAAGGGGGATCCTGTGAGACAAAGTACCAGAGATATCGCTACAGGCATAAATAATACAGACATCACAATGACTCTAAACCCGTATCTTTCTATAATAACACTGATGTAAATGGATTAAATGCGCCAACCAAAAGATATAGGGTATCAGAATGGATAAAAAAACAAGACCCATCTATTTGCTGTCTACAAGAGACTCATTTTAAACCTGAGGACACCTGTAGATTGAGAGTGAGGGGATGGAGAACTATGTATCATGCTACTGGAAGCCAAAAGAAAGCTGCAGTAGCCATACTTATATCAGACAAACTAGACTTTAAATTAAAGGCTGTAACAAGAGATGAAGAAGGGCATTATATACTAATTACAGGGTCTATCCATCAGGAAGAGCTAACGGTTATAAATGTCTATGCACCAAATACGGGAGCCCACAAATATATAAAACAATTATTCATAAACATAAGCAACATTATTGATAAGAATGTGCTAATTGCAGGGGACTTTAACACTCCACTTACAGATATGGATAGATCATCTAGACACACGGTCAATAAAGAAACAAGGTCCCTGAATGATACCTTGGATCAGATGGATTTGACAGATATATTTAGAACTCTCCATCCAAAGCAACAGAATAGACTTTCTTCTCGACTGCACATGGAACATTCTCCAAGATAGATCACATAATGGGTCACACAACAGCCCTTCATAAGTATACAAGAATTGAAATTATACCTTGCATACTTTCAGACCACAATGCTATGAAGCTTGAAATCAACCACAGGAAAAAGTCTGGAAAACCTCCAAAAGCATGGAGGTTAAAGAACACCCTACTAAAGAATGAGTGGGTCAACCAGGCAATTAGAGAAGAAACTAAAAAAATATATTGAAAAAAACGAACATGAAAATACAACAATCCAAAGGATTTGGGATGCAGTGAAGGCAGTCCTGAGAGGAAAATACATTGCCATCCAGGCCTATCTCCAGAAACAAGAAAAATCCCAAATACAAAATCTAACAGCACACCTAAAGGAAATAGAAGCAGAACAGCAAAGGCAGCCTAAACCCAGCAGAAGAAGAGAAATAATAAAGATCAGAGCAGAAATAAACAATAGAGAATCTAAAAAACCTGTAGAGCAGATCAACGAAACCAAGAGTTGGTTTTTTGAAAAAATAAACAAAATTGACAAACCTCTAGCCAGGCTTCTCAAAAAGAAACGGGAGATGACCCAAATAGATAAAATCATGAATGAAAATGGAATTATTACAACCAATCCCTCAGAGATACAAACAATTATCAGGGAATACTATGAAAAATTATATGCCAACAAATTGGACAACCTGGAAGAAATGGACAAATTCCTGAACACCCACACTCTTCCAAAACTCAATCAGGAGGAAATAGAAAGCTTGAACAGACCCAT
>NW_024415336.1:0-1502 GCF_014898765.1 Herpailurus yagouaroundi | reverse complement strand
ATTGAACTCGTACTGAAAGAATCGATAGCATCGTGGAGACCCTGTCTGTGGAAGGAACTAACACCAAATAAGGATTTGACGTTATAGGCTGATTTTCCTAGGAATATAGGAATCAAGAGGGCCAGAAGTGGGATGGTGGGAGAAGGACACTGGAGAAGGGCTGAATACCCAGGTTCACTTGAAGTCAACTGAACAGAGGAAGGTTCTGTCCTGGAGGAGCTTGGCTCAGCAGGGATCAGCTCCCAATTGTTATGGACTTAGTGAAAATACACTCATGAGAGCCTACAAGAAGGATGCTTCCACAACTCTATGAGGTTTTGTTCCTTTCTTATGTCTTTCTTTATGGAAAGTGTCTTAGGTGTGCTTACTTCCCCTTTGTGTGTCCACAGTTCTTCTTCCCACTAGTTGTGTTGTCATGAACCTCCTTACGTAGCCCTTGCTCCCCTCCTAGACCATGTGTTCCTCATGGGCAGGACTCACCTTAGCTATCCGTGTGTCATTACTACAGTGCCAGCGATGGGCAAAGGACCCTGTCCATACTGAATGAATGCAATGTGTTTATGGAGTTTCAGCACCCAATTGTTACAAACAACTAGCTGTCTCACTTCAATTTGATGTGTAACAGCAGCAGTCTATACGGGGGATTCTCTCTCACATTTTGTCTTTTTACAAACACCTGCATCATCAACTTTTGATTAACTCTTACCCTTTTGTGATCAGATGAATTGGGTGGAACCTTTGCCATCTCTTAGGATCGTATTTGCAACCCAATACCACTTAAATTCCCTATCCTACAGCAAATTCTTGCTTAGCAAGAAGCAATAGAGTTCAGTGACTAAGAGGGTGGCCCCTTGAGCCAGGCTGCCTGGGATCTCAAATCCTATTTTGATCTATTTCTAGCAGCGGGCCTTTGGACAACTTACTTTTTCTCTTTGCTACTCAGTTTTCTCAGCTGTAAAATCAGGCTCAACCTAGCACCTTCACCATAGAGCTCTGAAATGAATTCGGTGAGGTAACGATGGTAAAACACTTACAATAATGCATGGAACCCCCTTAACTGCAAGCAGTAAACACTCACCTCCATCAGTGATGTAATTCCGTTTTGGACAAACTCGCTGCTTCCTTACTTAAAACCTTCACGTTGGCTGTGTTGAATGTACAGAACAGGTGAACTGTGGAAAGCACCATGTCAGAGTCAGGCTTCCTTGGTAGAATGAGGCCCAATTCCCTGATGCTGGGGATTGCAAGAGGATACTCAAGGGCACAGAGAGGCACAGAGAGGCACAAGGCCCTCGGAACAAACCCATAACGAGATGATCAGAAAGCCATAGGAAAACAGAGGGAACAAACTAATTTTACTTTAGTTCCCACCATACACCAGTACAGTTCTCTGCAATTCACACATGTTTCCCTCTCAAGCAAACATAACAGGCCGGTGGGAAAGGTTTTATTATTCCCACTTAACAGAAAACTAAGCTAATGCTTAGAAAGTTTAAATAACT
>NW_024415335.1:0-8277 GCF_014898765.1 Herpailurus yagouaroundi | reverse complement strand
GGGGGCTCTGCTTGGCCGGCGAGCCGCCCCTCCGCCCCGGCTCCCTCCCGCCAGTCCGTGGAGCGCGCACCGCCTCGCCGCCCTTCCTACCCTCTTCTGTGGGCCTCTCGTCTGCGCTTGGCTCCGGCGACTCCGTTCTGCTAATCCTCTGGTGGTTTTCTGGGTTATTTAGGCAGGTGTAGGTGGAATCTAAGTGATCAGCAGGACGCGCGGTGAGCCCAGCGTCCTCCTACGCCGCCATCTTCCCTCCAATAAATAAAATTAATTTTTGAGGGCACCTGGCTGGCTCAGTCAGTAGAGCACGTGACTGTTGATCTCAAGGTCGTGAGTTCAAACCCTAGTTGGGCATGGAGCCTATTTAAAAAAATAAATAGAACAAAATTAATATTTGTTTCTCTCAAGTTTGGTAGATAAATATTTTTTAATTTACTTTATCGAATGTATCAGGCTTACATATTACTATTTCCTTCTATTCCAATGGATATTTTGATGTTCAAAACCTGCTCAATTTTCAGCTTGCTATACATACACAAGAATTTTCGTCTTAAATGATTGAGAGGGAGTGATAATTTATATTATTTGTCCACTTCTTTGGTCCGTGGGGTGCCCAGAGATTTGGTCAAATTATTCTGGGTCTTTCCACAAGGGTGTTTCTGGATGGAATTCACATCCAGAATTGGTTGAGCAAAGTTGATTTTATCCTCTATAATGTGAGTGGGCCTCATCTAATCAGTTGAAAGTCTGACTTGAACAAAAAGCCCTCCCCTCCCCCAAGTAACAGAGAATTTTCCAGCAGACTGAATTCAGAATTCATCTGCAACATTGACTCTTTCTACCTCATGACCTTCCAACAACAGTTCTTCCTGAGTCTCCAGCCTGCCCAGCCCACTTGGCAGCCTCCATAAGTGTGGGAGCCAATTTCTTATTATATATATATATATACAAGATATATAAGGATATGCATATTATATATATTATAAATATATAAATAAATATTTTATATAATCTATTATATAAGTATATATTATAACATGTATAATGTATATGTATATATCTTCTTTTGGTTATGTTTTGTTGAAGAGCCCTGACCAATATAAGGGGAATTTACCAAAATATGGAGACAGATACAGAAAATATTTCAGGCTTTCATCACTTGGGATAATTAATTTCATCACATTTCTAATTTAAATTTCCTGAATAGATTTTTGTTTGAGATGGATTTGTCCAGGTTTTCCTCTTTATAATGTCTTTCTTCTCTAGATAGAGGATATGGACCTTAATAATTTTAAAACCTTTATTTATATTAAGACTACTCACATTTCATGAGTATATGTTATGGAATTTGAGTTATAGCATTTTTGTGCTTCCTGTCTCAAGACATGTATTGAATAAAATAAACCATCTAGAAAATAAAATACAGCATCTTTTGTTATTTTATAAAAACTATTTTAATGCTTAGCCCCAAGCAGAGATGGTATCTGCATTTAATAACAGCTACTTCAAAGATATGCAGAAATACATTTGCATATGCTATGACTAGAAGAATTTATGTGCTTAGTTCACGGATATTAAAATTAATTGTAAAATGCCACTAAGGGAATTTGTCGTTTGATGTTCTCTGTAGGGGAAAATTTACGTTTTGAGATTAACATTAAAAATGAAAAAAAAACAGAAAGAATGTATATTTTCATCCTGTGATTAGTGGGTAGGGCACAGATATATCTCAACACATTATTAATTGAGTGTTTTCAAAGATCTGTTTTTAGACTATGCCAGAGGAATGTATTCCCAGTACTTTATGAAGAACTCAATTTCTCTTCTTAATAAATAATGCCATGTGGCTTCCTTTTGCTGTAAAAGAAATTATGTCAGGTATGTGAATATTATGGAGATATTTACTGGTAATTCATCATTTAAAGGTTACAAAAGGCTTTTAATTAGTAAATATATAATAAGAAACTTAATAGAGTTGCCTAGGGAACTTTATTTCACATAAAAAGTTTTTTTCCATATTAATAGGAGTAAAAATCAGAGGCAAGTTGACCTCTTGCCCTAGAATCATCTCATCCTTTTTCATAATTATGTTTCCAAGTCATTTAATGGCCCTTAAGTAACACAATTCTTTGGGCTCTTAGTTCATGTCTAATTTTCTCCCTTTGGTGTTTCTGGAGAGTTCAGTCTCAGTGGACATGGCATGATAATATCTCAGCCAAGTGCTACCCGCGCTGGTCTCTGGAAGTGCTGCCATCTCACATGTGGTGCTAAAATAGCCTCACTGAAGTGTGTTGATAGGACAGAGACAGCCCCTTTGTTGTCCAGTAGTTGCACTGATAAAAAGGAAAAGAAATAATAGAGTATTTGAGATAGTGGTTATGAGATGCAAAATCACCTACTTAAAATTGGGAAGTACAACAAACATTAAGGCTACAGTTCCTTTGAGGTTACCATAAAGGCATAAATATTCACAGGGAGGGAGAAAATGAGAAGGGTTGCACCAAGCAAGAGGAAGGTAGGGAGGAAGAAAAGAATAAAAGGAATAGGTACACAAATGAAAATCAGTGGTATGACATAGGTAGTGGATATTCTGGTAGAAGTGTCTGGACCACTATGCTACCTATCAGATTAAATATTTGACTCATGCCAGTAGTTTTGTTGGGGTCTTGAGTCCTCTGATATGAGAACAAGTTATGTCAAATTTTATCAGAAAAAGGACAGTAAAAATTGATGAGGATTGTTTCTGATGGTTTGTAAACTATATCAAAGGCTTTCTATACTTATCTTGCTAGTAGATGTCAGGGGTGGAGAATTAGTTTCCTAATCCAAGCAATTAGTCTGTTACTCTAGGGTTTCCATATATTCAAAGATAATATCCTAACATGAAATATATGAAATAAAGTATGTCTTGGGAATACCAACTGATATGTCATCTTTAGGCAGGCACTTCCTTCCACTCCCACTTAATCAGTTGGGAGGCCTTGAAGCAGAGCTTAGTCTTCCCAGATGAGAGGGAGAGAAATAGTGAGAGAGCAAGAGATGAGACAGAAAGGAAGAAGAAAAAGGAGAGAGGAGAAGGAAGAATAGGAGAATGAAGAGAAGAAATGACAAAATGAAGTTCAGCTTCAGCTCATACCCAGGGAGTTCCATTCTGCCTATATTCTTTTCCTGGTGGATTTTGTACTTGCTTAGCCAACCTCCATAATTGCATAAACAAATTCCTTTCAATAAGTTAAATATGTGATATATAATAAAACATATAATATGTTATAAATTATATATGTATATGTATTTATGTGTATAAACGTGTTGTATTGGTTTTCCTTCTCTGGATAAACCTTTACTGATACATTTGCTTAAGGTGAAATATTCTTTCTTTACTTCTTCACTTAGTCCCTACCCACCTACTACTTACTACCTGGAATAGAAACACAAAGGTGAAGTGGGACTAACAAGGGTCTTATAAATAAGGACAACACACTAGAAGATGACGGACTTAAACTTCATTCCTGAAAAAAACAATCCAAGAAACTAAGTTGTCTCCCTGTCTTGGTCTGCACACCTAACCTTAGAATGTTATAGAAGAAATAAACTTCTATTTTGTTTGAGACTATGCTTTACAGTTCAATTTACTTATTACAGAAGTTTATTTGGTACCTAATTACTACAGGAATGTGCATTTAATGGATAAAATAGCATTTTGGTCAGGTATAAGGAATCATGTACTGTCAGCTGAATCAGAAGGACTGAAAATGAGGCAAGGTTAACTGGCATAATATTGCCAGCATGTTTGTTGGCTATTCTTCATAAAGTCCCTTTCAACTACCAGGCATAGCATCTTTATATAGAATACTGAAATATTTCCAATGTTAAACGCAAAGGATATCAAATATGCTCAGAGGTGGTTGTATAATTTTACTCCCTCTACAGTTCTGGAAAGCTGGTATGGACACTGGGCAGGCGAATGGGTTCAAACTCTGGCTCTGCCGCTGTGTTACCTTTGAAGGCGAATTCACTTATCAGAACTTCAGTTTTGTCATATCATAAATAGAGACTAAAGTCCCTTTACATGACGTTTTTCTTTATAGTGATGTATAAGAGATTCGGGAGGAAAGGGTGTTAAGAATTGAGTGCCTATAATTATGATTATTGCAAAAGGGAAAAAATATTCCATATGAAATGCTAATGTTCTTGTGGATATACTAAAAGTTTGCTTAATTCTAGGGAGGCATAGAAAAAACATTTAATAAATAACTAGAAACTTAACTCTAAATTAAAGTATATCACAGTCTATAATAATTATTATTCATGGCTAGTTTTTCAACATTGGAATTGTTTTTTAATGAGTTCAATTATCAAAATAATTAATTTTGCTTCAGAGATTATAATTCTTAAGATATACCTTTAAAGTTGTCTACCCCCAGGGCCACCTGGGTGGCTCATTCGATTAAACAGCCTGACTCTTGATTTCAATCTCATGGTTGTGAGATCAACCCCCCCCATGTCAGGCTCTGCACTGGGTGTGGAGGCTGCTTGAGATTCTCTCTCTCTGCCTCTGTACCTCTGCCCTGCTCATTCCCCCTGCCTCTCTCTTTTTTAAAAAATATTACCTACCCCCCTAAATCCAAGGAAGGGAAGACCAGGGTATAGACATATTTTGCAGTTTCCTAATTTGCTCTGTATATTTTCTTTATTCTAGGGGTTGTGCATGCTATTTCTTTTTCCTAGAATATAATTCCTCCAGAGTAAGATAGCTTTTTATATCTTTGAGACATTCCTGAGGTAAGTTATTGTGGCTTCTCCCCCATTGAAATTGGGTTAGGGATCCAGGCCCTAGATTGTAGTCCTCTGTACTCTTCTGTGTGAAGCATATACTCTACAGTAATGCAATGACCTATTGCACATCTGTGATTGGACCACCCAGGCTTTTCTATTGAAAACTCAAGTAAAAAGTGACATGTTAAAGAAATGGAATGTTAATGTGTAATTGTGGTACAGCAAGAATTTCCTTAGATAGACTGTCCGTCTAAAGGGATATAAGAGACAGTCCTCAGTTTGGGGCTGCTCTACCTAGAAGATTTCTTACTCCTTATTCACACACTTGGAACTTTGAGCTCATTTCTGTAAGGAACAGGGAGGCTTTGATGGTCACTTTCTGTCACACATCCTTTTATGAACTCTTGTATGTTCTGTGTTGGTTTAATAATAGACAAAGTAGAACAAAACAACAACAAAAACAAACAATGAACAGAACCTAAATTGTTATTTTTATCAGTGATAGCCTGTGGAGTTTGTTTTGGCTTATGTTGCTAAATTGTCAGTCTCCAGTAAAATACAGACAGTGGATTTCATCTTATTCCTTGTCATAGCACAGATCTTGGTTCAGTATCTGTCACACTGTATGTCACATTAAATATTTATTCAGTAAATTATGATTTAATATGGCCATACTCCTCACCTTCTTTCCAATAATTTACTAGCAATTTCCATATGATGCCTGATTGGCATATCAAATTCACTATTTCCCAAATTGACTTACTATCAATTCCCAAACTTCTGTGACTTCTTTATGATTCGTTATCCCATTAAATGGCAACATAGGACTCAGCTGCTCAAACTAGAAACACGAGAGTCCTCTCCCCCAGTCCAGCCATCTTCTTCATTTAGTCACTAATTTCATCAACTGAGGTTCAGCTGAAGGGATGTTTATCTATATCTATTATAATCTATCTATCTATCTATCTATCATCTATATATCTACTTACCTACCTATTCATAATTTTATCTAGTTCATTATGAAATTCGTACTGGGTATATTAATGGCCTCTTGGCAGAAAAGCTAATAAGCATCAGAATTGCTGTCTTCCCAGGGAGTGTTAAATGGTTAGCACTATAAATCATTTGCACCACCTTCTATTACTCTTGGCTCTTCAGGAAAATAAAACAAAACAAAACAAAACTGGCATTCCAAATCCTTGCATAAGGGACTATCCTTTACAAGTAATCTTGGTTAAAGTCGAGTCTAACTAACAACACTTGCTCTTAGCTCTTCCAACTTACCATTAAAATCTACATAAAAACTTAAAAATTAAGAAAAAAACAATGCAACCCAAAACTACATATGAAATTCAACCTATTAATAAAATTTAGGAAACGTTTCTACTAATGACAAGTATGATGATCTGGGTTTCAATACTCAACAACCATAAAAATATAAATCATATCACATATAATAAGGACAAAAATTAGCATTTCTGTTTCTTGAAAAATAATGAATGGATTCACTTCTTCCTCATGTCTTGTCTTTGGCTCAAAATAATAAAAAGGAGAAATGAATATTAAAAAACCTATAGCATTCCTGTAGTGCATAAACTGTATTTTTTAAACTTTCTTTTTTTAGGTTTATTTATTTATTTTTGAGAGAGAGCACAGAAGGAGCAGAGACACATGGGGAGAAAGAGAGAGAGAGAGAGAGAATCTTGGCACCATCAGCTTGGAGCCCAATGTGGGACTTGAACTCACAAAATGTGAGATCATGACCTGAGCCAAAGTAGTATGTTTAACCAACTGTGCCACCCAGGTGCCTCCATAAGCTTCATTTTAAGTAACTCAGAGTGTTTTGTCTTCAAACCACCATCATTATCCCCATTGATATCTCTGAATAATTGCCTGGAAATAGATACAAAATGCACTTGGACAAGACAGCACAGTGGATGGAAGATTGGGTGAAGTGGCCTGGGAGTAAGTCACTTCTCCCAAGGCTTCATACTCACAATCATTTGCTATAAGTTGGGGCAGAAGTCAGAGGAGTCCAATTAAAGTGGACTTGAAACCATTCTTCTCATTTTTTCTCCGATTAGATTTAGAGTCAATGAATGGTGGTATGGGGAAAAGCATAAAAATAGCCAACACTTCTGTAAAACTTCCCATGTAAGAAGTTTTATTTTAAGCACCTTATGCACATTAACTTAGCTAACTTTCTTAACAACCAATAAAGTGTTATGTTATTTTAATTTTTAATGAGGAGATTGAGTCGCCAAAGGTTTAAGTAACTTGTCCAAGTTCAAATAGCTAGCAAATACACTCAAGCTCTGGTTTCAAAATCCATACTCTTAGCAACTACACTGTACTGTTAGGATAATCTTGGTCCAAGAACACTCACTAGAGTCTAGAAATAAAGCTGGGAGTTGTGCACTTCAATGGGTTTATAGTCTGTGTGTGTGAAGGAGACTTAATCAGGACTCACTGGAAAAGGACTCAGAATGAGTCCTGTACAGATTCCTCTTTTGTTAATAAGCAGAGCAGTCAGCAAACTATACTGAACACACAATAATGGAAATATAACCTTGAGGGCTTACAGTAAGATCACATAGCCCTCTAAAAGCTATTTATTAAGGCTTCAATAATGATTCAGAAATTTATTAGCCTCCTGAATAATGTTTAGAAGACCCATCATGAGAGAGAAACAAATACTATGAAGAAGATATACATTGAGATGAAAAAATACTACTAAGATATTATGTGTGAAATGGATGACTGGAAAGAAATGAAAAAATACAAATATCATGGCAGTATAAAGATGAGTAACCAATGTAGAATATTGAGTGATTAGTTTGGAAGTAAAATTTATTTCTTAAGATTGCTTAAGAATGAATAAAAATAACCAATGAGAAGCTAGTATATCTGGAGGGAAAAAATATCTGAGCTGAGAATTATATGTTGTCCTGTGGAACAGAAAATTTGGGATGGAAGCCATAATCAAATGCATAAATGAAGAAAACTGCAGTGAAATGAATAGATCAAAGTATGGAGACTAAAAAGACTGCAGCTCACAAAAAACTATTAAAAGATGCCCTTTTCGCTAGTATCCAAAATCTATAAAGAGCTCACCAAACTCCACACCGGAAAAGCAAATAACCCAGTGAAGAAATGGGCAGAAAACATGAATAGACACTTCTCTAAAGAAGACATCCGGATGGCCAACAGGCACATGAAAAGATGTTCAGCGTCGCTCCTTATCAGGGAAATACAAATCAAAACCACACTCAGGTATCACCTCACGCCAGTCAGAGTGGCCAAAATGAACAAATCAGGAGACTCTAGATGCTGGAGAGGATGTGGAGAAACGGGAACCCTCTTGCACTGTTGGTGGGAATGAAAATTGGTGCAGCCGCTCTGGAAAGCAGTGTGGAGGTTCCTCAGAAAATTAAAAATAGACCTACCCTATGACCCAGCAATAGCACTGCTAGGAATTTATCCAAGGGACACAGGAGTACTGATGCA
>NW_024415334.1:0-3579 GCF_014898765.1 Herpailurus yagouaroundi | reverse complement strand
TGCATTCTCCCCAAAACTGATCAACACCAGGGAGTTTCTAACTTGGGGCACTGAATAGATATACACTGAATTTCCACTGCATTTTCCTTCCTTTGTCTCTCTCTGTCCCTCTCTCTCTTTTTTCTTATTAGCATGTTTTTATTTGCCTGTGCTACACCCTCTGTAAGTTCTCTGCTCAAACCTTTGCTCATTTTTCTTCCTTTTCCCTCTGCTTATTTCTGTATGGAGCTTTTGCTTGTTGTAGATGTAACTGGTTTCTTGTTTATTCTAGATCGTATTCCTTGGTCCTTTTTGCACAATGAACATGATTTTTCTCACCTTTCTGTCTCCATTAACTGGATCCAGAATATTTTCTGTTGGACAAAAATGCTTCTTGTTGATGTCGTTGTATCTTTCAAAAATCATGTAAGGTTTGTGCTTCTGGAGTTTGTTTAAAAAGTCCTTCTTGAGATGCCTGGGTAGCTCAGTCGGCTGAGTGTCTAGCTTTTGATTTTAGCTCAGGGCGTGATCCCAGGGCCATTGGATCAAGACCCGGCCAAGCTCCACACTGAGCTTGGAGCCTGCTTCAGATTCTCTGTCTCTGGCTTTTCCCCTCTCCCCTGCTCACTCTCTCTCTCTCTCAAAACCAAAAACAAACACAAAACAAAAGAAGATCCCCACTCCTAGTTCAAGAAAATTATTCTCCTCCACCTTCTTCTATTAACTTCATAGCATCATGTTTCATATTTATGTCAGAAACCCAATTGGATTCCACCCATGCATGTGTTTATAGGCAGAAATTCACATTTACTTTGCTTCTAAACGGGACGGATTTTCCCACCACAAACTCTTACACAATCCATCTTTTTCCATTGATTTGTGTCCCACCTTTATCATATATCAAGTTTTGCATCACACTGGGGTACTTTCTGAGGTGTGCAGCCAACTTGATCGGTGTTGGTGTCTGTTCCAGGGTCACACTTGAAATTGACAATGATGTGTATAATGTCTATAATGCGTCTTCCCCTGCCAGGGCATTTCTCTCCTAGTTAATCCATTTTAATGGTGCAATTGTAAATGGCACTGATTCCTTGATATCTCTTTCTGCTGCTTCATTATTGGTGAGCAGAAACACAGCCAATGTTTGTACATTGATTTTATATCCTGCAACTCTGCTGAATTCACGTATCAGCCCTAGCAGTTTTTTGGTGGCGTCTTTTGGATTTTCCTTGTGGAGCATCGTTCGTCTGTGAAGAGTGAAAGTTTGACCTCTTCCTGCCAATTTGGATGACTTTTATTACTTTTGTTGTCTGACTGCTGAGGCTAGAACTTCCAACATTATGTTGAACAACAGTGGTGAGAGTGGACATCTGTGTTGTGTTCCTGATCTCAGGGGGAAAGCTCTCAGTTTTTCGCCACTGAGGATGATACTAACAGTGGGCTTTTCATATATGGCTTTTATGATGTTAAGGGATGCTCCTTCTATTCCTGCTTTCTTGAGGGTTTTTATCAAGAAAGAATGCTGTATTTTGTCAAATGTTTTTTCTGCATCTATTTAAAAGATCATAGGGTTCTTATCCTTTCTTTTATTAATGTGGTGTATCACATTGATTGATTTGTGAATATTGAACCAGGCCTGCAGCCCAGGAATAAATCCCACTTGATTGTGGTGAAAAATTCTTTTAATGTACTGTTGACTTCGATTTGCTAGTATCTTGTTGAGAATTTTTGCATCCAGATTCATCAGGGATATTGGCCTGTAATTCTCCTTTTTAGGAGGGTCTTTGTCTGAGTTTGGAATCAAGGTAATGCTGGGTTCATAGAATGAATTTGGAAGCTTTCCTTCCATTTCTATTTTTTGGAACAGTGTGAGAATAATAGGTGTTAACTCTGCTTTAAATGTCTGGTAGAATTCTCCTGGGAAGCCATCTGCCCCAGGACTCTTATTTTTGGGGAGATTTTTGATTACTGATTCCATTTCTTTCCTGGCTATGGGCCTGTTCATATTTTCTGTTTCTTCCTGTTTGAGTTTTGGTGGTGCATGAGTTTCTAAGAATCTGTCCATTTCTTCCCGATTGTCCAGCTTGTTGGCATATAATTCTTCATAGTATTCTCGTATATGTTTGTATTCCTGTGGCGTTGGTTGTGATGTCTCCTCTTTCATTTGTGATTTTATCTATTTGGGTCCTCTCTATTTTCTTTTTGAGAAGTCTGGTTAGGAGTTTATCAATTTTGCTTATTCTTTCAAAAAACCAGCTCTTAGTTTCATTGATCTGTTCTACTGGGTTTTTTTTTTTTTTTTATTCTATGTCATTTATTTCTGTTCTAATCTTTATTATTTCTCTTCTTCTCCTGGCTTTGGGCTTTATTTGCTGCTCCTTTTCTAGCTCCTTTAGGTGTAAGGTTAAGTTGTGTATTTGGGACCTCTCTTGCTTCTTCAGACAGGCCTGAATTCCAGTGTATTTTCCTCTTAGGACCGTCTTTGCTGCATCCCAAAGGGCTTGGACTGTTGTGTTTTCATTTTCATTTGCTTCCATGTATTATTTTTTAGTTTTTTGATGTTTATTTATTTTGGAGAAAGAGGGAGAGACAGAGCGTGAGCAGAGGAGGGGCAGAGAGAGAGGGAGACACAGAATCCGAAGCAGACTCCAGGCTCTGAGCTGTCAGTACAGAGCTTGACGCAGGTCTTGAAATGAACTGCAAGATCATGACCTGAGCCGAAGTCCGATGTTTAACCAACTGAGCCACCCAGGTTCCCCTGCTTCCATGTGTTTTTAAATTTCTTCTTTAATTTCCTGGTTAACCCTTTCATTCCTTAGAAGGATGTTCTTTAACCTCCATATATCTGAGGGCTTTCCAAATTTTTTCTTGTGGTTGATTTCAAGTTCCTAGCATTGTGATCTGAAAATATGCATGGTATGATCTCAATCTTTTTGTACCTGGTCAGGGCTGATTTTTGCAAGATTGGTATGGTTTTGCACTGACTTTATTTTTCAGAAGGAACTTAAGGAAACTTTTATCAAATGTACAGTAGACTCACTATAGACATAATGTAGGTGTGTTGATGATGTAATCATTACCATATTCACTCATCCATCCAAGAGTGTAGATTGCCCTCCATATATTCAGATCACCTCCTACATTTTTACTAATGGTTAACATTTCTGAATTTGGATGTATTGCATGTGTTTCGTTAATTCCTAGATATTTTATAGCAAAAGTTTTCAAAGAGTGATATGAGGACCCTGGGGTCCTGGAGACCCTTTCTGGGGGAACATCAGTTCCTTACTTTTCCATTTTTCATCATATGCTTCAACTAAAACAACATGTTGCCACAGGCTGAATGAAGAGGCAGGTATGAGCATCAATTTGTTTCCCATCCAAGTTTGTTAAAATGTAAAAACAAACAAACAAACAAAAAACAGCAACTCTTCTCACCAAATGTTAATTTTGTAAATGTACTTACTTTCTAAAAACATGTTACTTGTATTGACATTGAGCAGGTGACTATTCTTTTGAATGTATGCATAATAAGTATTTTCAAAGAATCTCGGTGTTAACTTCTAATACGGTGAAAACGGAGAGTTGCACTGCACCCAA
>NW_024415333.1:0-1262 GCF_014898765.1 Herpailurus yagouaroundi | reverse complement strand
CACCCACGCCCGACCAGCTGATCCCTTTGCGGTTCGAGAAGACTTCGTGCTGGAAGCCAACACCGCCTGGACAGTTGACCAGAGTAAGACCCACCCTTTAAAATTGACTCTGCGGGGGCGCCTGGGTGGCGCAGTCGGTTAAGCGTCCGACTTCAGCCAGGTCACGATCTCGCGGTCTGTGAGTTCGAGCCCCGCGTCAGGCTCTGGGCTGATGGCTCAGAGCCTGGAGCCTGTTTCCGAATCTGTATCTCCCTCTCTCTCTGCCCCTCCCCCGTTCATGCTCTGTCTCTCTCTGTCCCAAAAATAAATAAACGTTGGGAAAAAAAATTTAAAAAAATAAATAAAATTGACTCTGCGTTGAAAACCTGACCCCGAAAACCGGCTGAGACCAAAGGCCTGGGTGTCCCATACCAAGACTGTTGCAGCAGCTCCGGACCCACCATGATCGGAGGAACACTCATTAGCGTGCTCCTGCTCACCTCCTACGGACTGATAAGTATTGCGAGCAACCCCCATATACCCTATACTTTAACTTGGGAGGTTTCTAATTTAGAAACCCAGGAAGTCTATAATACTACCCTGCTCTCTGCTTTACTCGGGCCTCTGGCCATTCTACTTCTCGCTCTCACATTAGGCCCCTGCATCATAAACAAAATTATTAATTTTGTCCAAGACAGGTTCAATGCTGTACAATTAATGGTCTTACGAACTCAGTACCTACCGCTCGAGACATTACAAATAGAGGCTTAAAAGACCCAAGATTGGCTCTTTAGGCACAAGAAAAAGGGGGGAATGAAAGGAACAATCCAAATGACAGCCCTGCCTTAGTTTAAAGCTAGGTTCTCTTTTCTGCTTATTATGGATCTTTGATAAGAAATACAATTGCTGAGAAGTCTGTTTTGCTTGCTGTTTGCTACGAGCATTGTGAGGCCTTTCCTGAATGTAACCCGCTGTGTAGTAGAATGGGTTGTAAACCTTCCTAAATGTAGTCTGATATGTAATGGAATGAGTGATTGTACATAAACTAACCGGCATTTCTCGCTTCTGTAAACTTGCTTGCTTAGCACATTCCTCACCTACCCTACCCCCTTCCCCCTTCCCCCTTTTTCCTCCCACCACAAGTAACAGACAAAGCCTTCCCGCCAAAGGACAGACAAAGGACGCCCAATCAGAGAACAACAAATGTCCTTACTTTAAAATCAACTAATCAGGCCCCTCATAATTTGAAACCTCCCCTGTGCTATTTGTCTCTGTCTATAAAA
>NW_024415332.1:0-1131 GCF_014898765.1 Herpailurus yagouaroundi | reverse complement strand
TTTAAAAGCCTGGACTCTTGAGCCAGAAGGCCTGGGGTTAGACTTTACTTGTTCCACTTACCAACTGTGTAAGTTGGATGTTGGATGAGTTATTTGGCTTCTTTATAACCCTCTTTCCTCCTCTCGAAGATAAGAATGGTAATTGTATATACTTTATAAGTTTGTTGTGTGGTTCATATGTAATAATATGTGAAAATAACCCATAACAGTGTCTGGCACGAACACAAACACTCTGTTAATGTTGCCTATTATTTAGTATAATTTTTCTTTATTTTTTCTCTCCTTGTTTTGCTGGAGTTCACCTTCAGATAACTTCCTAAGGAAGAATGAGTAGAGTCAAATGTTCTGTGTCTTTGTACGTCTGAAGATATCTTGAGTCCACTCTCAAATTTAATTGATAATTTTGATAGTGTAGAATTCTAGCTTATTTTTGTAATTGATTTATTTTCATTTTTTAATGTTTGCCGCCAAATTAGTTAGCATGTATTACAACAATGATTTCAGAAGTAGATTCATCAGTGCTCCTTACCCATTTAGCCCATTCCCGCTCCCACAACCCCTCCAGTGACCCTTAGTATGTTCTCCATAAGTATGTGTCTCTTCTGTTTTGCCCCCTCCCTGATTTTATATAATTTTTGTTTCTCTTCCCTTATGTTCATCTCTTCCACTCATAGAATCCTAGCGTCCAATGGCCAGTTGCCCCTTCCATCGATTTTCCCCTAATCACAACACCATTGGAACCACAATATTTGATCTTTAGAGTGTTTTTAACTCACTATCACTTCCACCTTCTTGTAGTTTTCAAAATCATTCAGTACGTCTGGTGTATGCTTAAGGAAAAGGGAATGGAGGGCTTAAAAGAGAATTTATGAACATATTTTAGACTGTCACAGCCTGTCTGCAGGCCTCCTATTATTCACTCTCATCCTGCATGAAAAATATCCTCAGCCTACCCCAAGTATCCTCCCTCTTAAAGACCCAAGCATGGTAACATCAGCTCAAATTCCAGGATATTTTTATCTAAATTAGGGCCAGGTGTGAATGAGTCTCCTTGGGCGCACTGGTCCTCGACTACACTTTCAATCTGAAGACCTATGAATGAAGACCTATGAATTCAGCATGCAACCAACA
>NW_024415331.1:0-1179 GCF_014898765.1 Herpailurus yagouaroundi | reverse complement strand
ATACCTATCCTTCTCAAGCTATTCCAAGAAATAGAAAGGGAAGGAAACTTCCAGACTCATTCTATGAAGCCAGTATTACTTTGATTCCTAAACCAGACAGAGACCCAGTAAAAAAAGAGAACTACAGGCCAGTATCCCTGATGAATATGGATGCAAAAATTCTCAATAAGATACTAGCAAATCGAATTCAACGGCATATAAAAAGAATTATTCACCATGATCAAGTGGGATTCATTCCTGGGATGCAGGGCTGGTTCAACATTCGCAAATCAATCAACGTGATACATCACATTAACAACAAAAAAAAGAGAAAAACCATATGATCCTGTCAATCGATGCAGAAAAGGCCTTTGACAAAATCCAGCACCCTTTCTTAATAAAAACCCTTGAGAAAGTCGGGATAGAAGGAACATACTTAAAGATCATAAAAGCCATTTATGAAAAGCCCACAGCTAACATCATCCTCAACGGGGAAAAACTGAGAGCTTTTTCCCTGAGATCAGGAACACGACAGGGATGCCCACTCTCACCACTGTTGTTTAACATAGTGCTGGAAGTTCTAGCATCAGCAATCAGACAACAACAGGAAATCAAAGGCATCAAAATTGGCAAAGATGAAGTCAAGCTTTCGCTTTTTGCAGATGACATGATATTATACATGGAAAATCCGATAGACTCCACCAAAAGTCTGCTAGAACTGATACATGAATTCAGCAAAGTTGCAGGATACAAAATCAATGTACAGAAATCAGTTGCATTCTTATACACTAACAGTGAAGTAAAAGAAAGACAAATAAGGAAACTGATCCCATTCACAATTGCACCAAGAAGTATAAAATACCTAGGAATAAATCTAACCAAAGATGTAAAGGATCTGTATACTGAAAACTATAGAAAGCTTATGAAGGTAATTGAAGAAGATTTAAAGAAATGGAAAGACATTCCCTGCTCATGGATTGGAAGAATAAATATTGTCAAAATGTCAATACTACCCAAAGCTATCTACACATTCAATGCAATCCCAATCAAAATTGCACCAGCATTCTTCTCGAAACTAGAACAAGCAATCCTAAAATTCATATGGAACCACAAAAGGCCCCGAATAGCCAAAGTAATTTTGAAGAAGACCAAAGCAGGAGGCATCACAATCCCAGACTTTAGCCTCTACTACAAAGCTGT
>NW_024415330.1:0-1650 GCF_014898765.1 Herpailurus yagouaroundi | reverse complement strand
CAGCGAAGGCAGTCCTGAGAGGAAAATACATTGCAATCCAGGCCTATCTCAAGAAACAAGAAAAATCCCAAATACAAAATCTAACAGCACACCTAAAGGAAATAGAAGCAGAACAGCAAAGGCAGCCTAAACCCAGCAGAAGAAGAGAAATAATAAAGATCAGAGCAGAAATAAACAATATAGAATCTAAAAAAACTGTAGAGCAGATCAACGAAACCAAGAGTTGGTTTTTTGAAAAAATAAACAAAATTGACAAACCTCTAGCCAGGCTTCTCAAAAAGAAAAGGGAGATGACCCAAATAGATAAAATCATGAATGAAAATGGAATGATTACAACCAATCCCTCAGAGATACAAACAATTATCAGGGAATACTATGAAAAATTATATGCCAACAAATTGGACAACCTGGAAGAAATGGACAAATTCCTGAACACCCACACTCTTCCAAAACTCAATCAGGAGGAAATAGAAAGCTTGAACAGACCCATCACCAGCGAAGAAATTGAATCGGTTATCAAAAATCTCCCAACAAATAAGAGTCCAGGACCAGATGGCTTCCCAGGGGAGTTCTACCAGACGTTTAAAGCAGAGATAATACCTATCCTTCTCAAGCTATTCCAAGAAATAGAAAGGGAAGGAAAACTTCCAGACTCATTCTATGAAGCCAGTATTACTTTGATTCCTAAACCAGACAGAGACCCAGTAAAAAAAGAGAACTACAGGCCAATATCCCTGATGAATATGGATGCCAAAATTCTCAATAAGATACTAGCAAATCGAATTCAACGGCATATAAAAAGAATTATTCACCATGATCAAGTGGGATTCATTCCTGGGATGCAGGGCTGGTTCAACATTCGCAAATCAATCAACGTGATACATCACATTAACAAAAAAAAAGAGAAAAACCATATGATCCTGTCAATCGATGCAGAAAAGGCCTTTGACAAAATCCAGCACCCTTTCTTAATAAAAACCCTTGAGAAAGTCGGGATAGAAGGAACATACTTAAAGATCATAAAAGCCATTTATGAAAAGCCCACAGCTAACATCATCCTCAACGGGGAAAAACTGAGAGCTTTTTCCCTGAGATCAGGAACACGACAGGGATGCCCACTCTCACCGCTGTTGTTTAACATAGTGCTGGAAGTTCTAGCATCAGCAATCAGACAACAAAAGGAAATCAAAGGCATCCAAATTGGCAAAGATGAAGTCAAGCTTTCGCTTTTTGCAGATGACATGCTATTATACATGGAAAATCCGATAGACTCCACCAAAAGTCTGCTAGAAATGATACATGAATTCAGCAAAGTTGCAGGATACAAAATCAATGTACAGAAATCAGTTGCATTCTTATACACTAACAATGAAGCAACAGAAAGACAAATAAGGAAACTGATCCCATTCACAATTGCACCAAGAAGCATAAAATACCTAGGAATAAATCTAACCAAAGATGTAAAGGATCTGTATGCTGAAAACTATGGAAAGCTTATGAAGGTAATTGAAGAAGATTTAAAGAAATGGAAAGACATTCCCTGCTCATGGATTGGAAGAATAAATATTGTCAAAATGTCAATACTACCCAAAGCTATCTACATATTCAATGCAATCCCAATCAAAATTGCACCAGCATTCTTCTCGAAAC
>NW_024415329.1:0-1542 GCF_014898765.1 Herpailurus yagouaroundi | reverse complement strand
TCCATTTCACACACACACAGAAATGTGGATATAATGAATTTTCAAAAAGGTGTAGGGTCATTAAGAGACATTCTTTGAATTCTATAGGAGTCTTCTTGTGGGGCTCAGGGTGTTTTCTGCTGCTCAGATCTAGATAATCTCAAAGCTAAACTTATTAAAATAGTGCAGAAATAATAACAGTAGTTTAAAAGAATCGTTCCCCCATTGTCCTGTTTCTTCTCCATATCGTCTTTGGAACCGTGGTGGATCCGTTTCCTATTGCCTCCATAACAAATTCCCAAAACATTAGTAGCTGAAAACAATATAAACTTCATCTTCTGCAGTTATGGAGGACAAGAGCATGGAATTAGTCTTATGGAGATAAAATCAAGGTCTTGCAGAGCTGGTTCTTTCTGGAGGCTCCAGGAGAGAATCCATCCCTTGCCTCTTACATCTTCTAGAAGCTGCCAGCTGTCCTGGGCTTGTGGCCACATCACACCAATCTCTGCTGCCTTCATCACATTGCCTTCTTGCCTCTCCTTAGAAGGACCTTTCTGATAACATCTGGGGCCCACCCAGATAATCTGGAATAATCTCCCCATCTCAAAGTCATTAACTTAATCACACCTGCAAAGATGCTTATGGAATAAGGTAACATTCACAGGCTCTGGAGATTAGAGTGAGGCCATCTTTCAGGGGCCACCATTCAGCCTGCCATATTTGGGTGAGTTAACCTCTCTGCAACTCACTTCCCTAATCTTTAAAATAGAATACTTACTTCAGACGGTCATCGTGAAACCAGATAAATTTGTACACATGAAGTGGTACTCAAACCATAGTGATCAATAGGTATTAGTTAGAAGTAGTAATAGAACCCTCTATGCTAGTCTCATAGATTACCCTTATGAAGGCTCACCTACACATCAGAGATGCTGTCTTAATCAGCTTGCACAACCATAATACCACAGCCTGGGAGCAGGAACAACAGGAATATATTTCTCACAGTTCTCCACACTGGGCAGCCCAAGCCCAATGTGCCAGCCAACTTATTTCCCTGGGGAAGGCTCACTTCCTGATTTGTGTATGGTGCCGTCTCACCGTGTCCATACATGGTGGAGCGAGGAAGCAACTCTCTGCTATCTCTTCTTACAAGGGCACTAATCCCCTCAAGAGGACCCCAGATTCATGAACTCATGGAAACCCACTTACCTTATCCCCAAATGCCATCATGTTGCCTGTTAGGGATTCTGGAGCCTTCTCTCTTGGTGCCAAATAAATCTAGTCACTTCTACTTTATATCAGGCTCTTTTAAGTGGATATCACTCAAGGTTTCCTGATTTGTCCCCACTCACTCCACCCCCAAAGGGCACTGCATGAAAAGGAAGACTCAGCGCCTCCACAGCCTGTCTACCAGGATAAGGGATCCGGATTATCTATACCCCTGCACTCACATGGCTTCAATGAAATTGTCTTCTGGCTCCACGGATGTGCAAGAAGAGCTGCCTCTTGCAGGCTCATGGCAGCCGTGTCACAAAAGACATATAGGTGTTAGGTGTGACAGTG
>NW_024415328.1:0-1407 GCF_014898765.1 Herpailurus yagouaroundi | reverse complement strand
TTGGTGGAGTCTATCGGATTTTCCATGTATAATATCATGTCATCTGCCAAAAGCGAAAGCTTGACTACATATTTGCCAATTTTGATGCCTTTGATTTCCTTTTGTTGTCTGATTGCTGATGCTAGAACTTCCAGCACTATGTTAAACAATAGCAGTGAGAGTTGGCATCCCTGTCATGTTCCCGATCTCAGGGGAAAAGCTCTCAGTTTTTCCCCCTTGAGGAGGATGTTAGCTGTGGGCTTTTCATAAATGGCTTTTATGATCTTTAAGTATGTTCCTTCTATCCCAACTTTCTCAAGGGTTTTCATTAAAGAAGGGTGCTGGATTTTGTCAAAGGCCTTTTCTGCATCGATTGACAGGATCATAAGGTTTTTCTCTTTTTTTTTTGTTAATGTGATGAATCACGTTGATTGATTTGCGAATGTTGAACCAGCCCTGCATCCCAGGAATGAATCCCACTTGATCATGGTGAATAATTCTTTTTATATGCCGTTGAATTCGATTTGCTAGTATCTTATTGAGAATTTTTGCATCCATATTCATCAGGGATATTGGCCTGTAGTTCTCTTTTGTTACTGGGTCTCTGTCTGGTTTAGGAATCAGAGTAATACTGGCCTCATAGAATGAGTCTGGAAGTTTTCCTTCCCTTTCTATTTCTTGGAATAGCCTGAGAAGGATAGGTATTATCTCTGCTTTAAACGTCTGGTAGAACTCCCCTGGGAAGCCATCTGGTCCTGGACTCTTATTTGTTGGGAGATTTTTGATAACCGATTCAATTTCTTCACTGGTGATGGGTCTGTTCAAGCTTTCTATTTCCTCCTGATTGAGTTTTGGAAGAGTGTGGGTGTTCAGGAATTTGTCCATTTCTTCCAGGTTGTCCAATTTGTTGGCATATAATTTTTCATAGTATTCCCTGATAATTGTTTGTATCTCTGAGGGATTGGTTGTAATAATTCCATTTTCATTCATGATTGTATCTATTTGGGTCATCTCCCTTTTCTTTTTGAGAAGCCTGGCTAGAGGGTTGTCAATTTTGTTTATTTTTTCAAAACACCAACTCTTGGTTTCGTTGATCTGCTCTACAGTTTTTTTAGATTCTATATTGTTTATTTCTGCTCTGATCTTTATTATTTCTCTTCTTCTGCTGGGTTTAGGCTGCCTTTGCTGTTCTGCTTCTATTTCCTTTAGGTGTGCTGTTAGATTTTGTATTTGGGATTTTTCTTGTTTCTTGAGATAGGCCTGGATTGCAATGTATTTTCCTCTCAGGACTGCCTTCGCTGCGTCCCAAAGCGTTTGGATTGTTGTATTTTCATTTTCGTTTGTTTCCATATATTTTTTAATTTCTTCTCGAATTGCCTGGTTGACCCACTCATTCGTTAGTAGGGTGTTCTTTAACCTCCATGCTTT
>NW_024415327.1:0-1178 GCF_014898765.1 Herpailurus yagouaroundi | reverse complement strand
ACTTTGGCTATTCGGGGCCTTTTGTGGTTCCATATGAATTTTAGGATTGCTTGTTCTAGTTTCGAGAAGAATGCTGGTGCAATTTTGATTGGGATTGCATTGAATGTGTAGATAGCTTTGGGTAGTATTGACATTTTGACAATATTTATTCTTCCAATCCATGAGCAGGGAATGTCTTTCCATTTCTTTAAATCTTCTTCAATTACCTTCATAAGCTTTCTATAGTTTTCAGTATACAGATCCTTTACATCTTTGGTTAGATTTATTCCTAGGTATTTTATACTTCTTGGTGCAATTGTGAATGGGATCAGTTTCCTTATTTGTCTTTCTTTTACTTCACTGTTAGTGTATAAGAATGCAACTGATTTCTGTACATTAATTTTGTATCCTGCAACTTTGCTGAATTCATGTATCAGTTCTAGCAGACTTTTGGTGGAGTCTGTCGGATTTTCCATGTATAATATCATGTCATCTGCAAAAAGCGAAAGCTTGACTTCATCTTTGCCAATTTTGATGCCTTTGATTTCCTGTTGTTGTCTGATTGCTGATGCTAGAACTTCCAGCACTATGTTAAACAACAGCGGGGAGAGTGGGCATCCCTGTCGTGTTCCTGATCTCAGGGAAAAAGCTCTCAGTTTTTCCCCGTTGAGGATGATGTTAGCTGTGGGCTTTTCATAAATGGCTTTTATGATCTTTAAGTATGTTCCTTCTATCCCAACTTTCTCAAGGGTTTTTATTAAGAAAGGGTGCTGGATTTTGTCAAAGGCCTTTTCCGCATCGATTGACAGGATCATATGGTTTTTCTCTTTTTTTTTGTTAATGTGATGTATCACGTTGATTGATTTGCAAATGTTGAACCAGCCCTGCATCCCAGGAATGACTCCCACTTGATCATGGTGAACAATTCTTTTTATATGCCGTTGAATTCGATTTGCTAGTATCTTATTGAGAATTTTTGCATCCATATTCATCAGGGATATTGGCCTGTAGTTCTCTTTTTTTACTGGGTCTCTGTCTGGTTTAGGAATCAAAGTAATACTGGCTTCATAGAATGAGTCTGGAAGTTTTCCTTCCCTTTCTATTTCTTGGAATAGCTTGAGAAGGATAGGTATTATCTCTGCTTTAAACGTTTGGTAGAACTCCCCTGGGAAGCCATCTGGTCCTGGACTCTTATTTGT
>NW_024415326.1:0-1578 GCF_014898765.1 Herpailurus yagouaroundi | reverse complement strand
CTACCTGTGAAGGGGTATAGTGTGATTTGAAAGAGGAATTTGACTAGTTATAAATGAGTAATGCAAATGCAAATAAAGGGGAACCCACTCCAACTTTTTACAATAAACAAGTGTAATGAAGATGCTAAGAGAAAGAAGAAAATGGAATATACCAACTGCTGCATTAAAATCCAGAAGGCAGAAAAAGGTGAAGATAGAAAGGAAGCAAAGCCTGAATGCAGTGAATAGAAAACAGTTACAAACATGGCAGACATTATTCCAACTATATCAATACTCACATCAAATGTGAATACTCTAAATATACCAATTAAAGCTCAGACATTGTCACAGGAGATCCAAAAACAAGATACAACTCTATATTGTCTATAAGAAATTCACATGAGATATAAAGATACAGATAGATTACCAGTAAAAGGATGAAGAAAGATTTATCATGCTAGTGCTTATCCAAAGAGAGTTGGAGTAATTACATTAACTCCACACAAAGCAAACTTCCAATCAAGGAAACTCTAGGGAGATAAAGAGTGTCATTATATAAAGAGATTCTACGGAGAGATAAAATGTCCGTTCTGTAAGAAAACATACCGATCCCTAATTTTCTATACCTAACAACAGAGAATGAAAATACATGATGGCAAAACTTTTAGAATTTGAAGGAGAAAGAGAAAAAGTCATTATTATAGTACAGACTTCAACACCTTTCTGTCAGTGACTGACAGGTCTAGAGGATATAGGTAAGGCTACAGCTGGGCGAAGCAGTAGCAGTAATCACCTAGATCGAACTGATACGTATGGAATGTTTTATTGAAAAGTAGTTGAATAAACATGTTTCTCAAGTTCACACAGAACGTGCACCAAATCAGAACACGTTCTGGGCCATGAACCACATCCTACCAAATTTCAAAGAATAGAAACCACACAAAGTATGTTGTCAGGCCACACTGGAATTGAACTGGATGGAAAGCAATAATGAAAAGATAGCAGGAAAAGTCCCCAAATATTTAGAGATTAAAGAACATACTTCTAAACAACACATCAAAGAAGGAATCTTGAGAGAAATTTCAAAGTAGTTTGGACTCAATGAAAATTAAATACAACCTACCAAAATGTGCAGGGTGGGGTGGGGTGGGCAGTGAAAACATGGCTTACAGTACAATGTACAGCATTGAATGCATTTATTAGAAAAGTAGAAAGACCTTCGGGCATCTGACTGCTCAGTGGTTTTAGCACGCAACTCTTAGTTTCCACTCAGGTCATGCTGTCATGGTCATGAGATCAAGCCCCTGTATTGGGTTCCTTCTTGGGATTCTCTCTCTCCCTCTCTCTGCCATGATCCTGCTCAAGTACATGCTTTCTCTCTCTCTCAAAGTAAGTAAATAAAGGTAACAAAATGGGAAAGGAGAAAGACCTTAAATTAGTAGCCTAAACTCCCACCTTAGGAAAATAGGGGAGGAGGTACAGTTGAAGGCTGAAGTAGAAGAAAAGAAATAATACTAATTAAAGAAATAATAATTAGAACAGATATCAATAAAATAAAAGATAGTCAAATACTGGAGATAATCAATAGAGAAATCAAAA
>NW_024415325.1:0-6269 GCF_014898765.1 Herpailurus yagouaroundi | reverse complement strand
AAGACAGATACCATATGGTTTCACTCTTATGTGGATCCTGAGAAACTTAACAGGAACCCATGGGGGAGGGGAAGAAAAAAAAAAAGAGGTTAGAGTGGGAGAGAGCAAAGCATAAGAGACTGTTGAGAACTGAGAGCAAAGTGAGGGTTGATGGGGGGTGGGAGGGAGGAGAGGGTGGGTGATGGGTATTGAGGAGGGCACCTTTTGGGATGAGCACTGGGTGTTGTATGGAAACCAATTTGACAGTAAATTTCATATATATAATAAAAAAAAAGAACTTAAAAAATAAATAAATAAATAAAAATAAAAATATAAATAAATAAAAACTACCCTCACAACAACAGCAGGACTGGTGTTTGACAAAATACCCAGATACTGTGGCCTAGTCAAGTTGATACATAGGGTTCACCATTACAGAGACTGATTAGTTCCTACAAATAGTTGAAATTTTATTAACTTCATTAATTTTTACAACTTAAATTTTCTCATTTTCACCTTTTACCTTAAGTCTGAGAAAAAATATATATATTGTAAGCTAAACTGTGCCTTGCCTTTAAATTTGAATCGTTCCTACTTCACTCGTGGTGAAAATCCACGAATTAATGAACTATAGTTCCATATTCATAATAATTAATATCATCATCATCATCATCATTATCATCATTTAACCTGGCAAGTGTTCTCATAGTAAGCAGCTGTGGCCTTGTTACTTTCTACACTGTTCCTGTCCACAAGCTACCATGCCACTATTTCCTTCTATGAACCTCTGTTCATGAATTGTTAAGAATTTAGAGGTAACTCAAGAACAGACTCTTAACTATACAGAACAAAGTGATGGTCACCAGAGAGGAGGTGGGTGGGGGGATAGGCTGAATGAGTGATGGAGATTAAAGAGAGGACTTGTGAGGAGCACCAGGTGTTGCATGGAAATGTTGAATCACCATATTGTACACCTGAAACTAATATTACACTGTATGTTAACTAACTGAAATGTAAATAAAAACTTTAAAAAAGAAAATAAAAGAACTGTATTCCTAATTTTTTCCCAGTGCAAAAGTACTGCCTGCTTAGGAGCTTGTTTCAATAAAGACTCTTTATGTCAGTGACTTTCAAACTTTTGTAGCAATGGTTCACTGTAAGGAAAACCTTTGATACACATAAACACATAAACACTCACACAACTGATTTACCATACCTTGTTCAATCCTCTCTGAAATTTTCTATTCCATTTCATGCCATTCTCACTCACTTTTAAATGCTTGTTAAGTTGATTTAATAACCAGTAAGTGGCATATAACCTGAAATTTTAAAGAAACACTGTTTGTTAGAGAAGCAGTTATAAATTATTTACACAGGGCAGGAAGAGGCAGACAACAGCCTGAAGAAGAAACATTACACTCTCTACTAGGGTCTAGAAAACTTAGAACAAAAGGGTATATGGAGTGGAACAAGTGTACCTCAAATAGTCACTCCCTCACACATACATACACACATTTTTCTGCTTGGGGTCTCATTTTCCTCAAATCTGACTTAATAGTGACTTTACAATTTTCTGGAATCAGACTCTCAAGTTTGCTGAAAAGAACTCATTATTTCCCTATAAAACCTCATTGATACAAGTAACATTTTTCTCTTCACCAGCATATTATCATTTGTGACTGAGTCTGTGACTTGGAAGGACATAGGGGCCCTGTCCATCTACTTGCAAGCAAAGACAGGAGTTATTTATTCTGGGATCCCTGAAAGAGAGAAGACCTTACTCCATTCTCACTCCAGCATCTTATATGACATTATGCATTGTTATCTCCCTGGAACAAAGCATTCTTTAGGGAAAACAAGCACCTACATCAGTGCCCTCTTGCATCCGACAGGCTGTGGTCTTTCCCAAGAACCTTCCACATGGCTCCCTTCACATCTTTGTTTCTCAGTGTGTAGACGAAAGGATTCAGAGTGGGGGTCACCAGACAGTAGAAGAGGGTTAGGAACTAGCCCTGGTCCTGGCTTGCCACATTCCCAGGCTGCATGTACATGTAGATTATAGTGCTATAGAAGAGAGACACTACAATCATGTGGGAAGAGCAGGTGTTGAAGGCCTTGCGCTTCCCAGCTGCAGACTGGATCCACAGAACCGTGGCTACAATATACCATAGGAAACCAGTATCATGGTCAGGGGCACCAGGACAATGGGAATGGCCAAGAAGAAAGCCAGGCCTTCAACACGCCTAGTGTCCATGCAGGAAATGCGGATGATGGCTGGCATCTCACACAAAAAGTGGTTGATGTGGTGGTGACCACACCGCTCCAGGGACATTGTCAGTGGGGACATGAGGAAGGAACTGGCAATCCCAGTGAGCCAGGCACAGGCTGCCAGTCGCAGGCATAGCTGTGGGTGCATGATGGTCATGTAGTGAAGAGGCTTGCAAACAGCCACAAAGTGGTCATAGGCCATGACAGAAAGAAGAATGCATTCAATGCCACCCACAGACAGGAACACAAAGAGTTGTATGACACAACCAATATAAATGATGGTCTTTTGTGGGCCCCAGAGGTTGACCAGCATCTGAGGAATGCTGCTAGAGGTGTAACAGAGATCCAGGAGGGACAGGTTGCAGAAGAAGAAGTACATAGGTGTGTGCAGTCGAGGGTCCACCAGGGACAGGAAGATGATGGACGAGTTGCCCGTGATAGCCAGAAAGTAAAACACCATGTTAGTGAAAAACAAGACCATCCCCAGCTTTGACTGGTCAGAGAACCCAAGCAGAATGAAGTTTCCAGAGCTCTCATTATTTCTTTCCATCACACTTGGCTTGATAAACCTGTTTAGGGAGGTTAACATGTGTGGTGTGACTCATAGAGAAAATGATGCACCTCATTTTTGTCCCAAGAAAATAGGTTTTTTCCACCTATTTAACTGGTCCACTTGCCTGACCATTGCCTGGAATTATAGGGCAAGGAGCTAAAAATATTTGTCTGTAAAGTGATGGAAGTTGTATAGTGATGGAAGCAATATTGCCTCAATATCTTCTAATCTGGTTAAGTGAAATAAGTGGATAGATCCTTTAAAAAAAACTTTACTGATATAATGAGCAACAAAGTAATTTGGGGGAAAAACAAATAGTTTTCTCAGAATCCATTGACTTTGAGTGTATTTCTGCTAACTGACAAATTACTCCCTAAAATTTGTGGAACAATAGCTTAACTTAATATAATCAATTCTCATGTTTCCATGATTATAAACTCAACTGAAAAACAAAAAATGTATTGATGACTTACCATATGGTAGGCCCTGCAGGTATAAGTATAGACAGTACCTCTGTACAAAATATTTAAATTACTTCTGTAGTCAGGAAAGTAATAGCCCGGGGACCCTTGAAATAAGAAAGCCCTGAATTTACTTGATTCTGAATAGTTAATGATTTGGTCCTACCTCTTGACCCAGTGATTAAGGTAACATTAAGCAAAAGAACAAAAGTGGATGTGATTGCACAGAGGTGAGAGGATTTTCTTCCCTTCCATGTGCATTCACAAAATGAGCAGAAAATGAGGGATGTCCTTTTGCACATTCCAGCTCAACATAACACTATGCCCAGAGGTCAACTAAAAGGAAATAAGAATCATTGTGCAGGTTTATTTTTGCAGCAGGTTTGGGAGTTTTGGGGAGGCCGGAGTTGGGTTTCCTGTCAACCTGCATTGCTTCAATAAGAATTTGACTATTTACATTATTGAACAGACACCAATCAAATACTTGACTTGCAAACTCCTCTAAAATTCAGAAATTAACAGAAAAAGATGTATGTCCTCCATGTCAATAATTAAATGCTAGCTGTATGGACTCAGTTTCCTGCCATCAACTTGTTTGGGGTTCACAAACTACTGGAGAAGTTAAAATATGGAGTAAATGGAGAGTCTATGAATGCAAGCCTATGGATCCCACAGCTCTGCTGTCTACCTGTGGGGATGTCCACCTGTGGTCCAATTATAATGGGTCACAGACTCTAAACTCAGGAAGAAGTTATGGTCTGAGGTGAAGCCATATAGAAAGACCAATTCCAGCCAGAGTTTTTAAAAAATCAGCTTGAAAACTGTAGAAAACTTAAGATATGGCTTGGGAACTGAGTAAGTTATGAGTACAGCATATCTGCAGATCTTGTACTGAAAATGCACACAAAGAGCTAAAGTACATCAGCATGAATTGCAAATTTGGAAATTATAACATGAATACAAGGGATTTTTTTTCTTTTTTTGGTAGAAAATTCTTTACATTGAATATTTTTAAAATAAAAAGTTAAATTTAAAAAACACTTTGTGGGGCGCCTGGGTGGCGCAATTGGTTAAGCATCCGACTTCAGCCAGGTCACGATCTTGCGGTCGGTGAGTTCGAGCCCCGCGTCGGGCTCTGGGCTGATGGCTCGGAGCCTGGAGCCTGTTTCCGATTCTGTGTCTCCCTCTCTCTCTGCCCCTCCCCCGTTCATGCTCTGTCTCTCTCTGTCCCAAAAATAAATAAATTTTGAAAAAAAAATTTAATAAAAAACACTTTGTAATGAGATGTAATTTTTGATTTGTAATCACCACACCTAAAGGGATGACACTTTTATTTTTCTTTCTTATTTTTGGCTGAAGAGCGATGCCCTAAACACAAAGGCCTGTCATCTATTCAGTGAATTACTTTCAAACAATTCATCCCAAAAGCAATACATGTTTGTTACAGAAAAATAAGAAAGCAAAGACCATTAAAGAAAAAAAATAATTCCTTAATCCCATGTACCCATAGACAATAATTATTTACAAACTTACATATGTGTGTGTGTATGTGTGTGTGTGTGTGGATAAGAACACATAAGGCCTACTCTCTAAACATAAGGAATCATTCAATACTTCCTCATGTGTTAACTAATTGTTTTGCTCCAGGCCTGGAGTCTGATATCTTAGAGATACTAAGCCAAATACATGATCTCAACAGATCACAGTAATTAACTATATGGAATTTAGAAAAGAGAAAGTGGAGGCTTAATCATGCACATGAGGATATGCATTTTCAGAAATATGAAAGCCACTTCTTAGTGGTCCTGTGTCATTGGCATGGCAGATCTTATTGTAGATAACAAACACATCGGTCTTGGACATTCAATATTCCTTGGATCATCTAACAATCCTTACACAATCCACCCTGATCTGCCATCCTTGATTTCTGCCTAATGGCCTGAATGTCATACCCTAAATACCAATATTGTTCCCTCTACTGGTAAGCAACATTCAGTCTTGTCAACTATCTGTGGGTTTGGTTAGCAAGAGTACACTTGCTGGACTCAATCACTGTTGGGTCAACTGAACATTAGGCCTATGACCACAAAAAGTTGTTGGACCCAAAGTGACCATTCCTTTTCATAATGAAACAATATTTTAAAGGTGTATTTATAAACTTGCAACAGAGCAAGAGAGTCTCTACCATTAGCTCTACACGAGAATTTTCCATCTGTATAATCACTCTGGCAAAAGTTTAGAGAGGTTTTACCCATTTCACAAGCCCTCATCATTAACTCTTTCCATATAGCTGCCTTATCTGTGGGTAATGGTGTAGAGGATGGGGTGAAACAATTACATGGGGAGGAGAAAGACATTTATGAACTTAGAAGTAAGAAATCTGGAAGGGAGATAATCTGCACATTTTCCAGATGACAGGGTGTTTCATAAGGAGCCCCAGAATTGTCAGACCTTTGTTATAATGGATTGGGCATTGGAAATGGGGCTGAGTACACGTGACCTGAGGTGAGTCACCACACCCTAGAGATCACATAGTTAAGAAAGCTCCCTTGAGTGAATTGCAGATCTCTGTGTCTCCATTTCCTCTACCATAGAACAGAGTTAACAATGCCAGACATGTTTGTTAGGACTTTTAGAATACCATATTAGCTTGCACTGCTTGTTCTGAATGCTCTCAAGCTTCTTGAAATTGATGTTCAAACAGAGACTACTAAATACTGACAAAAGTGTGTAGAAATATAGGTGGTTTATTATACATCTGAAAAATATATTTGCCTAACAATACACATTCCTGATTATCTGTAACAGCAATGGTCTATTAGTCAGATCTATGAGACTTCAATAGGATTTAAACACCTTTGTCCCAGGATCTAAAATGTAGATCGAAACTCCTCATGGACCTGAGTATGATCATGAGAACTGGTTTCCTTTTATTTTTTTAAATTTATATATGAAATTTATTGTCAAATTGGTTTCCATACAACACCCAGTGCTCATCCCAAAAGGTG
>NW_024415324.1:0-1455 GCF_014898765.1 Herpailurus yagouaroundi | reverse complement strand
TACTGATGGGAAGCAAGGAGGCCAGCATAGACAGAGAAACGAGGATGCGAAGAAGGAGGAATAAAGAGGTGGAGGTTGTGGGTCAAGGAGGAGAAAAAGAGGATGAGGGAGAGAAGGGTGTAAAGACTGCCAGCAAGACAAGGTGAAGTGAAATCTGGTCATACATGTTCCTCCGCCTCACATTACAGGCTGCAGTTCTTTTTATTTTTTCATTGACATTTACTAAAGTGTGTCTACACCATGAAAAGCTAATTCTACTTGTAGCAACTAATTGAAGCAAGAAAATGGAACATCCTAAATGATAAATAGCCGTGTTTAAATAAGTTATGGCATGCTATGTGGCCTTTACAATTCATAGCCCTGCAGAACATTTGTGACCTAGCGAAATGCTCGTATCACTAGAGAACCAAAGATGGGATTCACAGCTACATAGCTAATTTTGGTTAATTCATGTACATATACCTCTTCCCTGACGATTATACCACAGTGTTAGAGGTGCTTACCTCCAGGGGCGCCTGAATGGCTCAGTCGGTTAAGCATCTGGCTCTTGATTCCAGCTCAGTTAGGATTCCAGAGTGTGTGCGATCAAGCTCCACATTGAGCTCTGCACTGACAGCGTGGAGCCTGCTTATGATTCTCTCTATCTCTCTCTCTCCTCCCATCCCCCACTCTTGCTCTTCTCTCTCTCGTTCTCTCTCTCTGCCAAACATACATAAACATAAAAAAGGTGTTTAGATATGCTTATCTCCAGGTGTTTGGCTTATGACCATTTTTCTTTCTTTCGTGTTTGTTTTCTAAATTTTCTGCAATAAACTTTAAGACCGCCATAATCATAAAGTAACGTTTCAAATAAATGATTTAGTCTAGTATCAGTTAAATAAATAAAATGTGTCAATTCATAAATTTATTAAGTCCATTCAACATATCAAGGATAGTTTCAAACAGTCCAGTGTTATTCCTTCAGCAGACTCCCCTCCCACCTTATTTCACGTTGACTCAACCACTTCACCAAGAAAGATTTCTAAACTTTGACCATGTTTGAGTGTTTATAAAAGTTTCTGAAAGCATGCAAGAATTCATCCTTGGCTTCAGGAAACTTTCAATATTTGAGGGTAGAAAAAACCCAAACACCATACAAAGCACAGTGAGACTTCAAGGTCAAGTTTCATGTAGCAGGAGAAGTCCACTGAGCCGAGTTGATCAGTAAAGGCGTCTCAGGGTCATAGCACAAAGAATCTTAAAGGATGACCAAATTTCTAATTGGCAGGCAGAAAGGAGGAGGACAAAGGCGACAAAAGCAAATGTGCGGGAATAAAGGAGGGGCAGGCATTCCGAGAACAGTGACAACAACCCTGTTGGAGCTTGAGGTTCTTGTACAACAGTGGCCATTAAGTATTTGTGACGATGGCAAAGACTGGGTAGAAGATGATATACCTACATAACCCATCATGTCCA
>NW_024415323.1:0-4314 GCF_014898765.1 Herpailurus yagouaroundi | reverse complement strand
CGGTTTCAGTTTTACCATACAACCATCATCTCCCACTGCTACTGTGAACATATGGCCATTGTGAAACTGGCTGCAGAAAATGTACGAGTCAACAAAATTTATGGTTTGTTTGTGGCATTCACCGTTGCAGGGTTTGACCTCATATTCATCACTTTGTCCTACATACAGATATTTATCACCGTTTTTCGTCTGCCCCAGAAGGAGGCTTGGTTGAAAGCATTCAATACGTGCATCGCTCACATCTGTGTCTTTCTCCAGCTCTACCTCCTTGCCTTCTTCTCCTTCTTCACACATAGGTTTGGTGCTCATGTTCCCCCTTATATCCACATCCTCTTTTCTAGCCTCTACTTGCTGGTCCCCCCGTTTCTCAATCCACTTGTCTATGGTGCCAAGACCACGCAAATCCGCATTCACCTGGTAAAGATGTTGTATTCATAAAATGCACTGTGATTAATATCTTCAACCTTCTCCTTTATGCAAAATAACAATCTCTCAAAACAGAAAAAAACAGAAAAATACATATTATTCATGATGTTTGACTTGTCTCCTTAATTGTTTTGTGAAATTTGCCTGCATTTTAGGCAGTTTTCACATCACAGCCCATGACACCTATCGGTCAGTGCCATTTAAATCCTAGTAGGTAATGAGTTGGGAATGGTAGAAACAGCAATAGTGAATATGTATCATTTCCATTTTTTTTTCTTATTTTGCAGTTCCTGATTGAATTTTCTCCTTTAAGTATTCTTCTCCACAACGATCCATAAATATCTATTTCTCAATGAATTTCCAAGCACCCAAGAATCATTGTCTTGGATTGTCCAGGTACTTGATGAAATCACATTGTTGATTCTATTTGTTTCTGGATCATCCTCATCATCTTTAAAGTAAATGAGAGGAGGGGTTCCTGGATGGCTCAGTTGATTAAGTGTCCAACTTTGGCTCAGGTCATGATCTCCTGGTTCATGAGTTCACCCTGCACTGGGTTCTTTGCTGAGAGCACAAAGCCAGCTTGAGATTCTCTCTCACCTTCTCTCTCTCTGCCCCTCCTCACTTGTGCACTTTCTTTCCATTTATTAAAATAAATAAATAAACTTAAGAAATAAAATTAATGAGAGGAAGCATTTTGTTCTTATTCAAACAAAAAACCCAAAGAAACAAAAAACTGTATGCAATCTAAAGACACATAGTCCTCGGGGCGCCTGGGTGGCGCAGTCGGTTGAGCGTCCGACTTCAGCCAGGTCACGATCTCGCAGTCCGTGAGTTCGAGCCCCGCGTCAGGCCCTGGGCTGATGGCTCAGAGCCTGGAGCCTGTTTCTGATTCTGTGTCTCCCTCTCTCTCTGCCCCTCCCCCGTTCATGCTCTGTCTCTCTCTGTCCCAAAAATAGATAAACGTTGAAAAAAAAAATTAAAAATAAATAAATAAATAAATAAAGACACATAGTCCTCAATCTTCAATATTTCCGGTGTCATTCAGGGCATTAAGGTTTAAACATTATGAACAATCCATCATTCTATTTTACAATTCAGGGCTTTTTATGCACACTCACCATTTATGCCTTTATTAATTCCTCAAGTGTTATCAAAACCCTACAATATTATAAATGCTATACTCAAGAATAGAAGCATAATGACAAATTGACAGTGTTTATGTGTTTTGGGTTTATAGCCATTATAGCTTAATATTACTGGGAGAAAGAGAGAGACAGGGGAACAAAAATGAAAGAAGTAATAGAGGTACTTCTGGAATGTGGGGTTAGCCATGAGAGTGAAGCATTGAAATCCAAAGGAAAGCAGCATCTGTAGAATTATTCTTATTTTCTTTGGTTTTTAATTACAAAGTCTGATTCCTCTTTTAAGTTTTTTGTTAATTCCAGTTAGTTAACACACAGTGTTATATTAGTTTCAGATGTGCAATATAGTGATTCCACACTTCCATACAACACCTTGTGTTCATCATGACAAGTGGACTTCTTAATCCCCGCCACCAATATAACCCATCCCTCCACCCACCTCCCTGCTGGTAACCATCAATGTGTTCTCTACAGTTAAGAGTCCTTTCTTTCTCTGTCTCTTATTTATTTCCATTTGCTTGTTTGTTTTGTTTCTTAAAATCTGCATATGCTTGAAATCATGTGGTATTGGTTTTTACCTGTAGGGAGTCTTAAGGAATGACAGATGAATTGCTGGTAGGTAAGGACATACCATGCCAGGTAGATGGTCTTGGAGCTTAAATAGAGAGTCAAGAAATGGCACAATTTTTCTACATGTAATGCACAACTTTTAGAGACAAGAAAACTACAAATATCAAGAATGGTTATGGACACTATGCAAAATTTTTGAATTTTATTCTGAAAGCTATCATATGTCACTGGCCAGTTTTCACTACAAAAATGCGCATGTGTGTGAATGTGTGTATCTATTTGACACATGGCAGCGTATCTTCTCAGTGGGCTTAAAACATCATGCTTTTAAATCACTCAAGGTTATTGTACTAATGAACACATGAAATGTTCTGTCCAAATTAATGACTTGAGAACGTAAGGGTTGTGGGCTATTCCTGAAAACTAGAGCTCATGGATCACTTTAAAAAGAGCATGAAAAATATTCACATGTGTGCAGATGTCCATACTTTGATTTAGGACACTTAAAATACTATATACATAAGCAATATTAGACTGCATGTCACATGGATGTAGATACTCTGGCTTGTTTTATGGACTGGGCCTTATGAATGAATACTAAATTTGATCACTTTGTAAATCCAGAGGCTATCCTGAGGCATCTTTGGAGGCTGTTTTAAATGTCAGTGTTTATTATGGAAAGAGCCCAAATGTCCATCAACTGATGAATGGATAAAGAAATTGTGGTTTATGTACACAATGGAATACTACTTGGCAATGAGAATGAATGAAATATGGCCTTTTGTAGCAACGTGGATGGAACTGGAGAGTGTATGCTAAGTGAAATAAGTCATACAGAGAAAGAGAGATACCATATGTTTTCACTCTTATGTGGATCCTGAGAAAGTTAACAGAAGACCATGGGGGAGGGGAAGGAAAAAAAAAGTTAGAGAGGGAGGGAGGCAAACCATAAGAGACTCTTAAAAACTGAGAATAAACTGAGAGTTGATGGGGGGGAAGGGAGGGAAGGGTGGGTGATGGGCATGGAGGAGGGCACATGTTGGGATGAGCACTGGGTGTTGTATGGAAACCAATTTGACAATAAATTTCATATAAAAAAAAATAAATGTCAGTATTTACCAGATAGGATTTGCTTGGATTACCAATAGGGGTTGTGGTGCTTTAATAACAATTTCTTTGAAATAAAAGTAAAAAAACATCGGAGGCAATTTTAATGTTCTAGTCAGAGTTCAGCAAACATTTATGCAAATAAATAGTTTGGGATATCGGGGGGCAAGGTAACAAAGACTATTTTGTAAGTATTTACATAAAAAGCGACAAGGGATATTTCCAAAAAAATTTTTCATATAATTATATATAATTATGTATCATTTACAATTGACAATAATAATAATAACAATCAGATGTGTAGGTTTCTGTAATGAAAGTCTACTAATCAGGGGAATGTGGAAATGTCCATCATAACTGGTCATTGTGAGAATACTACTCAATTTACAAAGCTTCAATAAAATAAAGATCTAAAGAATGATACTACAAGAGAATGAGTGTTAAATGTGTGATACAGAGCCATTGTGGATACAGGTTTTGTCTCCAGAAGTGTCTCAGTGAAAGAAAGGTCACAGAATACTTATTTATACGTAACTCATTGGCACAGGAACATACATTTAAGTACATTTAAGTGTCCTTTCGATTTTTTTCCAAATGAGGACAGCAGAAAGAAACTGACAAAAGTAAATTTAGTTACTTAATTTTTACAGAAAACTTTTTATTTTGTAAGGAATGTCAAAAAATACATATTCCCAAGATGTGCACGGTTTGGCAGATGGCCGAGCAGCAAATGGATAAGAGTTCATGATATTTACAGCAGGCTGTTCCAGAGGGTGCAGAGAGAAGAAAGAGATGCTGCCAGCATAAGCACAAGTGAATGAGATGAGAGTCTCAGGGGGAAAAAGAGTGAATGACAGGTGAGTGATGAGTGATGAGTAATGGTGTTATGAAGACAGACCATGGTTTTCAGGTGTCTTGTAAAAACACAACTGGCCCCCAACAACAAAGCATGAAGTGTCTTTCCTCAATTTCACCCAATAATGTTTCACTACCAGCTTTTCCAGTGATAACCACACCATCCCCCCTGCCCTGCACTCACTTAGGTCCTCTCCCACCTGCCTTCCCA
>NW_024415322.1:0-5214 GCF_014898765.1 Herpailurus yagouaroundi | reverse complement strand
GCCAGTATCTGTATTCTCCTGATTTGTTCATTTTGGCCACTTTGGCGTGAGATGGTATCTGAGTGTGGTTTTGATTTGTATTTCCCTGATGAGGAGTGACGTTGAGCACCTTTTCATGTGCCTTTTGGCCATCTGGCTGTCTTCTTTAGAGAAGTGTCTATTCATGTTTTCTGCCCATTTCTTCACTGGATTCTTTGTTTTTTGGGTGGGGAATTTGGTGAGCTCTTTATAGATTTTGTATACTAGCCCATTATCCGATATGGACAGGGTAGGGAGTGAGAAGCCTCTATATACCCAGAGCCAACCAATGGTCATGTCCTCTCGATGACCTCCTCCAACAAACCGCTCCTCTTGCTTTTAGGTGCTATTATCCAAGGACAAAATGCCTGGAACAATGGCAGTCATCTTGCAACAATGAGCGGCATGGTCTAAGACAAAAGCATCACATGATGGCTGCATCTTAATGTCATTATCGAGGAACTGAATTAACCAATGACTATATCTGAACTTCATGTGGGAAGGCTTTTGATTGTCCCCTGTTACTTATAGCCAAGAACAACCTTCCAGCATAAACATTAACTTTATTGCTGCTTTTATAAGCTTCTTTGAAATTATGTGACTTGTACATAATTTTGCTCTAAGAGAAACTTTGATTTATGCCACTGTAGTTTTGCTGTCTTCTCTGTATTTAATGATAAAATTATTGCTTTGGGATGGGAAAGCAATATGTTGCAATCATTCTAAGAAGTCTTTGTTGCCTTGTCTGTGAGGTTATTATGTCATGTGTGAAAATGACACAAAAGCTTTGATAGCTTCAAGCCATCTAACAAAGTTTCATAATGGACAACACCCTAGGAGAAAAAAGATATGTGACCCAATAAAATACAGTTTCAATGGTATAATATATTCTAGATATATTTAAATTTTGCTCAGAACCACTCATCCCACCATTTACACATCCTGATACTAAATGTGCACTGGAACCTCATTGATTTTGATGATATTATTCTAAGTTGAAGCAATTTACTTTTTTTTTGGAACCACAACTTTTATGCTTCAAAGAAAAATTTTTAAGCCATTGATCCATTTTTATGATTTGGGGATATAACACAACACAATGGCAACCCTGAAAATGTTAATAAAATTAATGTAAGCAATAATATGCACAGAAAATATGTGAAAATAACACCTGTTGCCTTCATTTTATTTTTTTAATTTTTTAAACATTTATTTATTTTTGAGAGACAGAGAGAGGCAGAGCATGAGCAGGGGAGGGGGAGAGAGAGACACACACACACACACACACACAGAATCCTAAGCAGCCTCCGGGCTCTGAGCTGTTTGTTAGCACAGAGCCCGACACAGGGCTTGAACTCACAAACTGTGAGACCGTGACCTGAGCTGAAGTTGGAAGCTCAACTGACTGAGCCACCCCGGTGCACCTGTTGCCTTCATTTTAGACAAGAGATTGCTGCAGTCCTTAGAGTCTAGGAACACCTTTAGGAACATAATTACTTAGGTAATGGCAGGATTTCCATGAAAGTCTATTCATGGAAAGGATTTCTATGAAGGGTTATTTTCCAGCTTCCCCTAAATCACTCATCAACTGCTTCACCCTTCTGTGTTTCTAATGCAAACATACACATGGCCCAAACACCTAAGGGGTGGCAGCAGCAGTGGGATCTCTCCAGGCAAGGAATGGCCTGCTATGTGTTGACCCCCAGCTCAGTGCCATGCACCACTTTGTGCTTTATGCTAAGATTGGTGGCATAATAGTAAAAATGGCCTTATTTGGGGCAGCAGGTCTCTGATACAAGACTTCAAAGTGCTCTCCAATCACTTACCATGTGCAAACAATGTCCCCTTCACTACATCCTAGGATTTGTAAGAAACACCTGTGTGTTGATCCACTCTAATGACCTTTCCAGGTAAGCCCCTTCTTCATGCCCCTGTCACAGCCCCATCAGCCTCCCATCAGTGACAGCTTTGAGAATCGAGTGAGTAGATTAAGAAGTCAGGTTACCCAACATAAGAACATTAATAATCCTCACTCTATTTAACTTACTTGTCCTGGCCTCAGGCTTCAGGGCTGGCAGGTGTCCACCATGGTTAGGGGACACCATAGGCTGACCACTATACATGACTCACATCCCTAAAAGGCCTTAATTTTACACCTTTGACATATTTTCCAATGAAGGTGCATGCATTGTTTTTGTGCAATGTGTTAAATTGTTAATGCAAACTTTAAAATACACAATTTTTAGAATAATGCTTTAGCGTTTCTTCATTCGCTATATTTGGAACCTCAAAAAAATGGAAGTATCCTGGGCATCTTGATCTCTTGAGAGATGCTGGAGCTAGTTGAGCCAGAGTGACATTGGGGCAATACCCCTGCTGGGGTTCTACTTCTCCCTCCAAGCCAGCAATGCTGACAAAGGCTGGAAGCCATGTTTACAAATTCCAATGTGTAGACATTTTATTCCCAATTCAGTTTCAAAAGGCGGGCTGAAATTTCTGAGACAAAAAGCTGATACTGACAGTATTTACTAGGAATGAGGATGATAGGAAGGCACAAAGCAACTCATGGTGTGTACATCAAAGCCCACCTTCTGGAAATTCAACTGGATTCCTAACATCAAGTTGGAGAGTTCAGGAGTTATCCTATGTTAATAGGGAGCCACCAAAGATAGATGAGGATTGTGGCTTGTTTAGTATTGTATTTTAGAAAGATCATTGGTAGCTAGTGAAGAGAGACTGGAGCCTGAGGCTATTGTTCATGTACTTCTAGGTAAAAATCAAAGTCAAGTCCACCCAAGGGCATGGTGAAAATCCTGTTCTGGGGTTTCCAGTTGCAGACTTGACAAAACAAATAGCCCTTCCCTGGCAAGAACTTTCAGTGAACACAATTCATCCTCCCAAAGGGAGAAAGCTGGCCTCCCTCACATGGAGCATTTCTCTCCCTGCTGGCCTAACTTAGCTGAGAGTAAGAGGGCCAGGAAACCTCTCAGAAGAGAACAAGTTCAAGGGGGAATAGGAGGTAACTTCTTATTGGGAAGCTTGAGGGTCTGATGTCCCATTTTCTGGGATAGTCTGTCCATTTGCTTCCTCCATCATTTCCTTATACTGACGTTTGAAGAAGCCAACCTGTGGAGAGGAAGGAAAAGAGAATTAGGAAATCCAGTGGAAGAGAGGAAAAAAGATGATTGAGGATGGAGAGGGATCACCATTGCTGGAGCCCCTACTATGTTCCAGCACTACACTAGAAACATTAGACACACTGTGTCATTTAGCCTTTACCAAAATTCTGTGAGTTGGATGAAATCACCTTCAGAATGAGAAGTCAAGACCCAGCATGGACCAGTCACTGCCTACAGTCACAGGAAGAATCAGTGGTAGTGTCAGCACCCAATCCAGTGCTGTGCTTTATTTTATAATTTGCTGTGAAGAGAAACATGTAGTGATAAAGACGAGAGTGGAAAAGACAAGGAGAGCAATTAAAGGCAGTCTGACTAAAATTAACAACACAAGAAACAACAGATGTTAGCAACAATGCAGAGAAAGGGGAGCCATCCTAAACTGTTGGTAGGAGTGCAAACTGGTTCAGCCACTCTGGAAAACAGTATGGAGTTTACCCAAAATTTAAAAAAAAACACACACACACACAACCACGCTCTAATCCAGCAATTGTGCTACTAGGTACTCAAGGATACAAAATACAGATTCAAGGGGCGCCTGGGTGGCTCAGTCAGTGAAGCATCCGACTCTTGACTTCGGCTCAGGTCATGATCTCACGGTTCATGAATTTGAGCCCCACATCGGGCTCCATGATGACAGCGTGGAGCCTGCTTGGGAGTCTGTCTTTCCTTCTCTCTCTCTCTCTGCCTCTTTCTGCTCGCTCTCTCTCTCTCAAAATAAATAAAAAACTTTAAAAAATTAAAATTGAAAGAAAAAACAAAAAGACAAATGCAAAGGGATACATGCACCCCAATGTTTACAGCAGCATTATCACTAATAGTCAACTATGGAAAGAGCCCAACTGTCCATAGGCTGATGAATGGATAAAGAAGATTGTAGATATCAAAAGAAATGAAATCTTGCCATTTGCAATGACAAGGTGGAGCTAGAGTATATTAACCTGAGAGAAATAAGTCAGTCAGAGAAAGACAAATATCATATGATTTCACTTATATGTGGATTTAGGAAACAAAACAGATAAACATACGAGAAAGGAAAAAAAGGAGAGGGAAGAAAACTATAAGAGACTCAACAATAGAGAACAAACTGAGGGTTGTTGAAGGGTAGGTGAGTGGGAGGTGGGATAAATGGTGATGGGCATTAAGGGGAGGAATTATGATGAGCACTGGGTATTATATGAAAGTGGTGAATTACTAAATTCTACTCCTGAAACCAATACTACACCATACATCAACTAACCTGAATTTAAATAAAAATTTGGAAGAAAAACACATAAGGAGGCCTGAGAATCAGACAGGAAGTCATGAGGGAGTGTTGGGGACTGGTGATGTCATATGTGGGAGGGGAACTCTCATATGCAGTGCGTTAGCAAGAATGTGTATCTATATCCAAGGTGAGTTCTTCCCTACACTGCAGGAAGAATGGGATCGAAAACTGATGGCTCAGTCAGTTAAGCGTCTGACTTCGGCTTAAGTCATGATCCTACAGTTCATGGGTTATAGCCCACACAGGGCTCTGTACTAACAGCTCAGAGCCTGGAGACTACTTCGGATTCTGTGTCTCCCTCTCTCTCTGCCCCTCCCCTGTCTCTGTCTCTCAAAAATAAATAAAAATGTTGAAATTAAAAAAAAAACCTGGTAGTGTCAAGAGCAGGATGAAAATACTCACCTTATACAGAATGACTGTGATGAGAGCCAGCAGCAGCAGTCCTCCCAAAGAGCTGCCCACAATAATGGGGACAGTGTTGTAGACCTCATACTTCTCCAGTACCATCTCCATCTGGAGTGGAGGTGACCTCATCAGAAAGTATCAGAACTCTTGCTGTCCCAGACTCTTCCCAGGTTCCCCAACCTTCAACTCTCTCCCCTCCTTCCTTTACTCCAAGGGGTGACAGAAAAATTCATAGGCTTGGGGACACCTCTCCTGCTGAGGGACCTTCATCCTTCCTCCCTCCAGGCTTGTGAGCCTCACAGCACCACAGATTTTGCATTAGGAGCCCTCTTACCAGCCTGGCCACTG
>NW_024415321.1:0-3178 GCF_014898765.1 Herpailurus yagouaroundi | reverse complement strand
ACTTGTGCATTGTGACACAAGCCTGCCAGATCAGCGGGCTCCTTATATGCTGCTTCCAGCAGAATGAGCTGGCAGTTTTATCTGTCTTCCACACCACCTGGCTTAGCAAATTAGATCATATTAGGGCTATTCTCTCAGAGACAATAAGAGGCATCTGTAACTGAGACCATGATGATACCTTCTAAAAAGACTTTGAAGAGTAGAAAGTTCAACAAGACGAGTATAACTATCATCACTGTTTATTTTTTTTAACCCGTCCATCTCTTCTCCTGATATACATGCTACCCTTTAGTAAAATATATAAAATCAACACATTTCTTTTATCTTGGCACAGAGTGTTGTGAGAAAGAATAACTTATATTATGCAGCACATTTTTATGTACAAAATCCTTCTGCATATATGAACTCTTTTGGTCCTAAAAGGAAACACTATAGAAGTAAGAATAGTTGACACAATTTACAGATGTTCATTTGGGGTCGGCTCCATTCACTCCACCACTACAGGTGAGGAAACAGTTACCTTTCCCACTCTCATGAGCAGGAGTTCCCCCTCCTTATAAATCAGACAAGTCTTGTTCTAAATGTCACCACTCTTTCGGGGCTCTGCCTCTCCTACCTGCCAATTCTTTCTACTTATTGTCTCAATTCAATTCAATTCAATTCAATTCAATTCAATTCAATTCAATCAATTCAATTCAATTCAATTCAGTACATTCAATTCAATTCAATTCCATTCAATTCAACTCAATTTAATTGACAATTAACAAAGCCTACCCATAAGTCAAACTGTATACTAGGAACTGCAATGACCAAATTGAATCCTCAAGGAGTGGCCAAATTATCTTGGGAGACAGGGACGCAAATTATTACAATATGGGAAAAATTATGGTACAGGGCACTGCAGATGGTACCACAAGAGTTCCAAGAAGGGACTAATTAACTCTGCCTGGTGGGATTAAGTAAGTAATGGTTGAGGCAAATTTGAAATATGAGTGATTAGGGTAGAGAGGGCTTGTCAGGCAGATGCAAAGTTTCCTATGCAAAGGTAAAGAAGTGGGGAACCGCAGGACATTCCATCTACTTCCTGCACATAGCAACATCCTATGTAATTGGAGGGAAGCAGCACAAAAGTTACTTGATGGCCACTGACTCAAGTGAGGTCAGAAGGCTACTTCCTCACACCGCTACACCTCTAGTTCACAACTTCCTTCTCCGCAAACTTCCAACTCTTCCCAACCCTTCTTCACTCTGGTCTTATAACTTTGCTTATTACCGCACTGAGAAACCAGGTCAGTGAAAAGAGAATTTGCAAAATCACCTATCGCATCTACCATTCCATCTACATCTATTTCCTTGTGCTCTGCTTTCACCAACATTAATATGAAGGATCTGTTCATTCCTCTCTGAGCCAGTTATCTTTTGGACACTAGACCAAAGTCACTCTTGCCCTGTTAAGAACATTTCTGTCAGCAATTCTCCCCCACTCTGCCATATCATCATTTCCATCAGCAATATGGAAATTACAAAAATGCTTTTATTTCTCAAATTTTAGAAAGAAAAAGCAAAGCCCTCTCTTGACCCTTCTCCCTTCCCTTCCCACTGCTGCCTCATTTTTCTCCCTCAATTTGTCACAACGCTCCTTGAAAGAAGTGCCTTACTCCCTGTCTACAGTCACTGTCCTCCAATTCTCTGTTGAATCCACTCCCATTCGGCTTTTCCCCGGTGCTACTGAAATGGTTCTCATCACATGTCAATGACATCCACTTTGCAAAACACAGTGATTATATATTTTAATAATTCTTAAAGTGTATGTATTCATTTTGAAAGAAAGGGAGAGTGAGCAGGGGAGGATATGAGACAGATGGAGGCATAGAGAGAATCCTAAGCAGACACCACACTGTCAGCATGGAGCCCGACCAGGGGCTTGATCCCACAATCCATGAGAACATGACCTGAGGTGAAACCAAGAGTTAGACACTTAACCAAGTGACCCCCTCCCATGTGACCATGATGATCATTTATTTGACCTCATCATATTTGACTTGCCATCAGCACTTGACCAATTTGATATCTCCTTCCTTGAAACACATTCCTTACCAGGCTTCCTGGACTCGAGAGCCTCCTCATGTCTTGCCTACTCTTTCAGTGGCCACTGTGTCTAGTTTCCTTCGCTAGCTTTTCCACGTCTTGCAGTAGTTTAAGGTTTAGAGACCCCAGAGCACACTCCTAGCATGTCTTCTCTCTCATCCATTCTCACTCCCTAGCTTATCTCAAGCGATCGCATGCTAAGTAATCCAGCCTAGAGTCCACACTAAATTTCTTACTTTAAACCCCAGATGCCTATATCTAACTACATTCACAAAAAGGCAGCTTGGATGTCTGATAAGCATCTCAAAATCACCATGTTTAAAGAGCAAGTTCTGATGTTTCCCCTAAAACCCATGATCTGAACAGACAACTTAAAACTACCACCAACCTGTGGTCCAGCCCAAAAAAACACACACAAAAAACAAAAACAAAAACAAACAAAACACAACAAGAACCTTGGTGTCATCCTTTATATGTTTTTCATACCTTTTATTCAAACCACAAGCAATCCTATTATATCCACATTTATAATATACACATGATCATAATTTTCTCACTATGTCCCCTTCTTCCATCCTTATTCAGGATGGAAGTCATCTCAGGATTACTATAGTAACCTCCTTATTTTGTTGCTGTTGTTGCTTGTATGCGTGCTTCCCACTCCATCCTGCTCCCCAGACAGTAGTCAGAGTGATTTGTTTAACATACAAATTAGGGTCACCTGGGTGGCTCAGGTGGTTAGCCATCTGACTCTTGATTTTGGCTCAGGTCATGATGCAGAAATCATGACGTCATGGAGTCAGAACATGCATTAGGATCTGTGCTAGGCATGAGTTAGACATGGAGCCTGTTTGAGATTCTCTCTCTCTCTCTCTGTCTCTCTCTCTCTCTCCCTCTAAACCCTTGCGTGCACTCTCATTAAATTAGATAGATAGATAGATAGATAGATAGATAGATAGATAGATAGATAGATGATAGATAGACATATAAATAAATAAATAAATAAATAAATAAATAAATAAATAAATAAATAAATAAGTAAGTAAATAAATAAATAAATAAAACTCGAATGTGAATTTGGCCAGACTAC
>NW_024415320.1:0-10116 GCF_014898765.1 Herpailurus yagouaroundi | reverse complement strand
GTGACTGTTCCTTAGTCCCTTGATCTCTGTAGCAAGAGATTCTCTGCTGTCCTGTATACTGTTTTCAAGCCCAGTGATTAATTTTATGTCTATTATTCTAAATTCACTTTCTGTTATATTATTTAAATCCTTTTTGATCAGCTCATTAGCTGTTGTTATTTCCTGGAGATTCTTCTGAGGGGAATTCTTCCACTTGGTCATTTTGGATAGTCCCTGGCGTGGTGAGGACCTGCAGGGCACTTCCCCTGTGCCGTGGTGTATAACTGGAGTTGGTGGGTGGGGCCGCAGTCAGTCTTGATGTCTGCCCCCAGCCCACCGCTGATGCCACAGTCAGACTGGTGTGTGCCTTCTCTTCCCCTCTCCTAGGGGCGGGATTCACTGTGGGGTGTTGTGGCCCGTCTGGGCTACTTGCACACTGCCTGGCTTGTGATGCTGGGGATCTGGGGTATTAGCTGGGGTGGGTAGGCAAGGTGCACAGGGGCAGGAGCGGCAGGCTTAGCTCGCTTCTCCTTAGGTGATCCACTTCAGGAGGGGCCCTGTGGCAGTGGGAGGGAGTCAGATCCGCTGCTGGAGGTTTGGCTCTGCAGAAGCACAGCGTTGGGTGTTTGCACGGAGGGAGCAAGTTCCCTGGCAGGAACTGGTTCTCTTTGGGATTTTGGCTGGGGGATGGGCGGGGGAGATGGCGCTGGCGAGCTCCTTTGTTCCCCACCAAACTGAGCTCTGTCGTCCGGGGACTCAGCAGCTCTCCCTCCCTTTGTCCTCCAGCCTTCCTGCTTTCTGAGCAGAGCTGTTAAGTTATGACCTCCCAGATACTAAGTCCCGCTTGCTGTCGGAACACAGTCTGTCAGGCCCCTCCGCTTTTGCAAGCCAGACTCGGGGGCTCTGCTTGGCCGGCGAGCCGTCCCTCTGCCATGGCTCCCTCCGCCAGTCTGTGGAGCGCGCACTGCCTTGCCGCCCTTCCTACCCTCTTCCGTGGGCCTCTCGTCTGCGCTTGGCTCCGGTGACTCCGTTCTGCTAATCCTCTGGCGGTTTTCTGGGTTATTTAGGCAGGTGTAGGTGGAATCTAAGTGATCAGCAGGACCTGCGGTGAGCCCAGCGTCCTCCTACGCAGCCATCTTCCGGAATTCTCCACTATTAGTATTTAAAACAATAATCACTGCCTCCTTTCCATCGTTTTGGAATACATAAGTAATTTACCGAATAATTATTCCCCCTTATACTTCCTACCCTGAATAATGAACACTGGCCTGACCGAGAAAGAAAAAGAGAGTAATAAAAAAACAGTAGGAGTCACTGGGGCCTTTAGGGAAATTTCAGTGGAATAGGATAACTACTGCTATAGTTTTCCGTGAAAAGAGGCTGAAGGAAATTCAAAGGGGAGTTATAAACTGAACTCTTACTGCAATCTAACTTTAAAGACACTTGGGTTGCTTGCTATTTAAAAATAATGTTGTGTTTGGTGGAGGTGATAATATTGATGTTATGTGTGTATATTTGTGTAGTGTGTAGAGTGTGTTTGTTTGTGTATAAGAGGGAGGGTAGGAGGGGCAGGCTCTATTTAATCTCTCTAAAACATTTTGGATTTTTGTTTATTGGAGTTGCTTAAAATAGGGCTCACTTATTATGATAGGAGTCCTGATATTCTTCCTTGAAATCATGGCTATACGTAACTGTCCTGGTACAAGCTTTTCGCATATCACATTCTCAGTATGTAATCACTTGCAATGAGAATAATGATCTATTTGACTCATGTTATATGGCTTAATAATGATTGTTATTATCCAAATATTTAACATGTTTCTTGGTGTGGTTCTTGCTAGATATGCCATTGGTCTCTGTTAGTCATGCTATGAAGTAAGTAGGTAGAACTCAATTTGATTTTGTCCCTCAAAGCAGATGTAGATGCATATCTTGTAAATTGGTAGCTAATAATCCTCTTAGTATCTTCAATTTGATACCAACATACTTCTTTTCAATGCTGACTGAATGTATTCTATATTCCACTCTGAAATTCAGAAATCTCTTTATTTTGGTACTAGTTCCCCAGCCTTTCAGGTTTATGCCTCTCTTTTGCAACACATACCCTTTGCTAAAGTCATGGCCTTTGCAAATGGGTCATGGTCATTGTCCTTGTCATCCATAACTTTGCTCCTGTGACCTACATGCGTAGAATGATTTCTCAAATCCTTCTAGCCTAGATAATTCTATCCCATCCATCAAATTGCTCTTTTGTTCAAAGTCCTTATCAACTATTCCTAAGCCACACTGGACTTTTCTACTTAAAAGTTCCTAATAGTATATAAGAATTTAAGGCCCTGTAACATCTACCTTTTTTGAAGAGCCCCTCAGGCTCCAGAACTAGCACAGAACTATGCTCCAGGGAGATGTTCAATAAATACATAATGACTTGAATTCTGTCCTTTAAAGAAGTGAAACATGAGGAGACTCCATGGAAAAGAGGAAACAATATGCACAGAACAATGTGTGATAATCTTTTCACAATTATGCGTGTTTGGAGAGAGGAAGAGGAATATCAAATCTTTACTAGCCATATAAAGAGAGAACAGTCACTTTTCTTCTGGTCTAAGGCAAGTGTGGGCCATCAAACATCTGGGTTTGAGATATTCTAAGGTTATGGGGTTAGGGCAAACAGTATTTAGAGAATCTGAGTCTTTTTCTTTGGTTATCATACCTCATGATTTTGGGATAGCTTATACCCTGATGAATCAGAAGACCATAAGAATTGGTTTAATTTTGTCCAGTGAACTTAGTCTTTTGTAAATTTAAGGACAACACTTTGGAGGGTAGTTTTCCTACAAACTCTGTGTTCCTTGACTTAAAGTCTTGGTTAGGAGCATAAACAACATGATTGTATAAATTGTGTTTGTTTTGAAACTGCTGTAAATGGCTCTAATGTGTCAATACAGGATATAGTTTAATTTCTCTTTGTTAGATTAGATGTAGTGGAAAACAAAACACATGCAGCTGTGGGATATTGAAATGTTTCATATGCATGTATTTGCAGCATATTTTCTAGAAAATTTTGCCAGTTAGCAAATCTAGCCAATTCCTTTTCAATTTCTAAGACTTAACTTTACCTTTTCTCCTTGTTATTGTTTTGTTTTGGTACTAGGATATTTATTTCCCCAAGTTGTATTTTATTTTAGGTTAAGGAATAAATTTTTGTAGTTTTTGATCTTTGATCAATCTTTCAGTAATTTCAAAGTCTTAGTTGATGTCTTTGGTATCAGTGTATAAATGGAAAGTTAAATAACTCATGTAGAGTCTAGAAGAGAGTCACCAGTAGGACTGAGAAAAAACTTTTATCCTTATTGCCTGTTGTCACTCAGATTCATTCCACTAGTGAATCTGCAATAGAACGATCTCCTAATCTTTGGAAATAGTAGGTAATTAATCAAATAAAGGAAATGGTTATGGTGATTTTAACAATGTACAACATTGGGGCGCCTGGGTGGCTCAGTTGGTTAAGCATCCGACTTTGGCTCAGGTCATGATCTTGTGGTTCATGAGTTCAAGCCTCTGTGTTGGGCTCTGTGCTGACAGCTCAGAGCCTGGAGCCTGCTTCAGATTCTGTATCTCCCTCTCTCTCTGCCCCTCGCCTGTTCATATTCTGCCTCTCTCTCTCTCTCTCTCTCTCTCTCCTTTCTCTTTCCAAATTAAGTAAATATTAAAAAGTTAAAAATAAATTAATTAATTAAAATGTCCAGCACTTTTACATTTTCCCCAAAAGTGTATTTTGAGTATGTAGGTCAAAGACATGGTTTGTACAATTTAAATCTGATTGGCACCGCTGCTGTTGAATGAAAATGTGGCTACTGGGTATTGAAACATAATCTTTAAAATTAGTAATCAAAAAGCTTGTTAGCATTTGTGCCTGTTTTCTGAGTTCATAGTGCTTTAAAATTAACATTGATTAAATGATGAACTGATTGGAGAGAGGCCACTTATTAAATTGGGGATAAAGACCAGGGACAGTTGCAGCAACTTCCAAGCCAGCCTAGGAAAGCTCATTAATGAAACCGGAGGTCTGAAGAATTCATGAAGGGCAGTATCACAAATGATTTCTCCCATTACAATGAAATTGGTAGGTCAATGAATATTATAATATGGTATTTATGATTGTATCTGGTTATATTATTATAGAAGTTAGATATTTTTGCTGTGAAAATAATTTAGCACTTATGTGTTATTTTAATAAGATGCCCATGTGCAATGACATTTTATATGAATTGCAAATGTTAACCACTAGACTAAGTCGGATAATGCAAAAGAATTACTTTCAAATAAAAAATTGTAAAGTGTCAAACATGAGTTTCATTAGCTAATTGGTACTATAACATGCTAGTTTCCCTGTGCATGTGAGAGTCAGGCTGTGATGTATAAATGACCGGGTTAAGCCAGTATTGAGCATACTCCATTGTGGAGCCTGAGTGATCACAAGGGCCATAAAATTAGGACATAATCTAGAGCCTGCAACAATTCATTTAAAGCATTATTGCTAAAAGCTAACCTAATGTTCTATTTTTCCCTCTCACAATTTACATGTTTATTACAAACCTAACCAAATTTCTGAAATCACCAATAGCATCATACTCAAGGAATTGTGTAACAGACACCACAGTCCAAGCAGGGAGTAGCACAGCAATATTTTCTATGTGGAATAGGAAGGGAATGTTATAGACAACTTTCCCAGAGGTTGCTTTTTTTATTGATCTTAATGGCAGCTCTGGGATGAAGGCACGGACTATTATCTCCATTTTGTAGGTTAGGATACTGAGGCACCAAGAGGTTGTGAGTAAATAACAAAGTCCAAATGTAAACCTCAATATTTTGCCCCCAAGTTCAGTTTTTCTTTTCTATGATACATGAATTAACCTGTATCAGAGAATTGTGGTTAAAATTGTCAAGTCAAAGTTATGTTACTACCTCAATTTAGAGTCTTTCAGGTTTCTGCTTTCAAATGTATGAAAAATGCACAGTTTGAAAAAAGGTGTGTCTGTCACCCTTAGTGCCCCCAGCTAGTCGAAATATTATGAATACAAACTATGAGAGTAGATTTTACTGGAATTATGTTGTGTTAAAACCAAATCAAGGCAGGTAGGCCTTGATTTAAGTAAATGCAATACAATAAAGCCCAAGCTTTCAACCTAGATAATGTGCCAAAAAGTTGCTTTAAATAGGGAATTTCATTTGTATGTTTTAAATATAATTAGAAAAACATATTATCAATCTCTAGAGGCTTTGAGGGAAACACATGTTATGTAAAGCAAAGATCATCTATACTACCCAATAGTCGGGCAAAGTGGCAAATGAGATTGTTCAAACTAAATTTGAACTCCTTATTGTGTGATTTTTGCACGTCTACATTGATGTAGCACTCTTACATAATATTCACACATTGACACATTTGACATCTACATAATGACACATAATTGTGGATTTTTATATCAAAACAGGACCAAACATTTACTCATGTATATGTGTGTTGGAATGTACAAGGACATGCTTTGCTTAAAAGGAATGTGATGTGAGGTGCCAGGTAACAAAAAGAGATACTTTCTAATATTTTTCACCCACTTATTTCTAGTTTACTATAACTTCTATTTAAATAATGTCCAAATAATGTCATAAATATCAAACAACACAGTGGAAAGACATTCTTGTGAAGCGGTTTGCTTTTATACTGATCTTGAAGGACATAGAGTTACTTTAATAGCCATGGAAGTTGGGCTAGTCCAGAAAATGCTTAGTTAACATTTTTTTTGGAAAATAGAGTAAATCTTTACTTATTTATTATACATATATTTACTGAGTACCCATCAATAGGTACTGCTGTAGATGCTTGACATATAACAGTTTTAAAAAATGGAAAAAATCCCTGCCTTCACAGAATTTACATTTCAGTGGGGGCAGGGCAGGCTATTATCAAGATAAATAAGTTAAATATACAATACAGAATGTTAAAGCTAAAAAGAAAAATTCAAGGAAGTAGAATATGAAGTGTATGTGTGAAATTTCGGATGAAGAAGAATACAGGTTAGCTTCACCTAAGGGAGTAAAAGAGTAAGCCCTGAAGATACCTAGGGGAAGAATATTCCAAGTAGAAGGAACAGCAATTGCAAAGACCCTGAGGTGTTAGCAGGCCTGGAGTATTTGAGGAATAGTTATGAGGTCAGTGTGTTTAGAGGGGAATGGATATAGACAAGTGAGAAGGACAGATCAGAGAGTTAACAGAGGTCTATATTGGAGGAGGGGCCTACAGGTACTAGTAAAGACTGCTATCCAAGAGAGAGAAAGGAAGACAGAATGTGTAGATCTAACTTACATTTTAGCAAAAGCATTCTGATTACAATTACTGCAACAGATTAAATAGGGAAAGGGCAAAAACAGGCCAGTTAGGAGGCTATTGCAATAATCCTTGTAAGAGATGATGGTGGTTTCCAGCGGTGATAGTATAGAGTTCTCAAGATTTCCTGACAGATCAAATATGGGATATGACAGAATGAAAGGAATCAAAGGTTTTTGGGCTGAATAACTTGAAAGATGATGCTTATATGTTAATGAGATGGGGAAAACTACAGGAGGCTGGCTGGGGAGTGTAGCAAACATCAGATCTCAGTTTTGAGCATGTATGACTTGTTTATTAAACACCCAAAGGAAATGTCGTATGGGTTGTGTATGTATGGCTCTGGATTTAAGAGAGACATTATGGCTGGATATATAAATTTGGAAGTCATCAGCAAACAGATTATATTTAAAACTATGAAATTGAATGATTTTACATAAGGAATTATTATACATAGAAAAAAGGAGCAGGTCTGATGACATGAGAAACCAGGTTACACAATACCATGCATAGAATAGTCTCTTTTCTTGGGAAAGTAAGTGTTTATAGAAAGAAGAATGGAAAGATATTTACTAAAGTTGTCTTTGGGTATTAGGGATATTGGTGAATCTCATTTTATTCTTTTATGATTTTCTGTACTTCCCATATTTTCTTTAATGTAAAAGGATTATTTTATAACTAGAAAGTAGAACAGAAAAATAAATACAATTAAGACTTTTATCTAGAGTTGTTCTCCAGTGTCTAAAGTAAAATATTTTCTTTGTTGTAAATGCCCTCACATACTCACATACACATACACCCACAGATAAAATGTGCTGAAGAAAAGGTAATTTCAATCAAAGTATATATGATATGATTGGGGCTTGCCATCAAATGTTTCTGTCATTGCACAGAATTCAACTAATACAACTGATAAAAATTTTCCTGGACAGTAAAGAATGTGAAGTCCTGGGGACAGATAAAGGCAACAGGACTGCATCCAACCAGAATAGTTTGAGACCCGTGGGGCTGAGTCAAAATCACATCCTTTGGGAAAAGAGAATTAATTGAACCCTTGTTCCACTATCATGACATTCTTTTCCCTGAAAGCCTTTTGCCTTCTTCCTCTATCAGTTCCCATTCAGGAAACAGGGTATCTGCTAGTTCAGCAAGCTACTCTTAAATGGTAATAACTTATTCATGGCCAATTTTTCACACATAGGAATGTATATCATGTTATCATCTTGAATTTTAAATTTTTTTTTCCAACATTTATTTATTTTTGGGACAGAGAGAGACAGAGCATGAACGGGGGAGGGGCAGAGAGAGAGGGAGACACAGAATCGGAAACAGGCTCCAGGCTCCGAGCCATCAGCCCAGAGCCCGACGCGGGGCTCGAACTCACGGACCGCGAGATCGTGACCTGGCTGAAGTCGGACGCTTAACCGACTGCGCCACCCAGGCGCCCCATCATCTTGAATTTTAAAGTTCATATGCTTCCTGCTTTTTTTTTTTCTTTTGGGCACAGACATTCTTAACAGTTCTGTTTTGCATTCTCTTCCTCTCCCCACTTGACTATGATAAGGATTCTTTCCCCCACCTTTCCTAATAGTGACTCAGACATAGCTAAAAGGGGCTCTTCTCACACTTCTTGTAAAAAGGGAAAAAAAAGTCTGTGTTTGGCCTAGGTCAAACAGAATATTTTAGCTAACATCCAGGATAGTGGATGTAGTTATGAATAACTTAAAAAAGGAATTGTAATGGAAAATACATTTGCATTTTGAGCTGTAGCTTTTGCTACTGTGAGTGGTAGCACTTTATTAAAAGTGCATACATACATGGAAAGATTTTTAAAGTAGAAATTAGAAAATTAGTAAAGAAATTTGTTTTTGCATATAGCTGACTTTCCATTAACTATTAAGTATAATCCTCTCCCTGATGATCTGGTGATCTACTTTACTTCTTCCTCTTCCTAAAAGTGCCCTGACCAACTTTAAAGTTTCATTAAACAAATGAGAAATGTGACTCCATTTTCTAGATTCCAAAAATCAAACTAGTCTCCTTCCAATATTTGATTTTGTTAATTTTCATCAAACTTAGAATAACAGAGAATTACAATTTACTTTCACCCTCCAGTCTCCTTCTCTGATATACATCCTCACATACATACTTCTACCTTTAGTTTCTATTATTAATTACAGAGATTGAGTCTCTGGAGGACCTACACATTATTGAATTTAAACCAATAATGTAATCAAAGGCCTCGGGTTATAAACGTTTTGCTTAACACTAGACTTCAAGTACAGGTCTTGAAGTTTTCAGACCTTAGTGTAAATCCTACATCTGCCACATATTAGCTGAGAAACCAGTGACAAACCACTTAAGCTTTTATTTAATTCTAAAGAAGTTTAACACTTGTTTTGTTGGTCAGCAGTTTGTTGGACACTGAAGTCAGGCCTGGATTCAAATTTATTTGGACAACTTAAGTCACTTATTGTTTTACACTCTGTTTCCATGCTTATGGTAGTAGAATAGTATCTGCTTTCTCAGGGATTTTGTAAGGATTAAATGAGAAAATGTTTACAATGTGTCTAGGACCATATTTGGGACATACAGTATATTTTAAAATTGTATCTATTACTGTTGTTGTTGTTGCCCTACTTCTTTGTAGCATAAGTATTCTCTTAGCTGTGACAATCACAAGGCTTGAGCTAAGTCAAGCCAAGCCTATATCAGGAGAAAAAAGATTAGATTTATAAGTCAAGCTACCAGTTAAATTACAGTTGTTATTTAAACTGCCATAAACTGGAAGTAAATTTGAGATGGAGCTACAAGAATTGCCATCATTTGTAGAGCAATTAAAAATATCTTTGGAGATAGAGAGAGGGAAGATGGCAGCATAGGAGGACGCTGGGCTCACCGCGCGTCCTGCTGATCACTTAGATTCCACCTACACCTGCCTAAATAACCCAGAAAACCACCAGAGGATTAGCAGAATGGAGTCGCCGGAGACAAGCGCAGACGAGAGGCCCACGGAAGAGGGTAGGAAGGGCGGCGAGGCGGTGCGCGCTCCACAGACTGGCGGGAGGGAGCCGGGGCGGAGGGGCGGCTCGCCTGCCAAGCAGAGCCCCCGAGTCTGGTTTGCAAAAAGTGGAGGGGCCTGACGGACTGTGTTCCTACAGCAAGCGCGACTTCGCGTCTGGGAGGTCATAAGTTAACAGCTCTGCTCAGAAAGCGGGAAGGCTGGAGGACAAAGGGAAGGAGAGCTCCTGAGCCCCCCCAGGACAGAGCTCAGTTTGGTGGGGAACAAAGGCGCTCGCCAGCGCCATCTCCCCCGCCCATCCCCGAGCCAAAATCCCAAAGAGAACCAGTTCCTGCCAGGGAACTTGCTCCCTCTGCACAAACACCCAACATTGTGCTTCTGCGGAGCCGACCTCCGGCCACGGATCTGACTCCCTCCTACTGCCACAGGGCTCCTCCTGAAGTGGATCACCTAAGGAGAAGCAAGCTAAGCCTGCCCCTCCTGCCCCTATGCACCATGCCTACCCACCCCAGCTAAGACGCCAGATCCCCAGCATCACAAGCCTGGCAGTGTGCAAATAGCCCAGAGGGGCCACCCCACCCCACAGTGAATCCCGCCCCTAGGAGAGGGGAAGAGAAGGCACACACCAGTCTGACTGTGGCCCCAACGGTGGGCTGGGGGCAGACATCAGGTCTGACTGTGGCTCCGCCCACCAACTCCAGTTATACACCACAGCACAGGGGAAGTG